>NC_066587.1:17730057-17802557 GCF_905475345.1 Vespula vulgaris
TCGAACAATTTGCATTTAGGGTGAAGTGCAATTAATAGAAGCGGGGTGTTGTCCCGCGCCATTCCACGCCTATTAACACTATATTCCGCGGGAGTTTAGCATATCGAGGGGGCAATATTGAGTTACGCGACAGTAATTATAATACTCGTTAGACGGCGCTGCAAGAGAGAGAGTTTACCCTCTCCGCATGCTCGCGCGGTCCGTAGAGGATCGAAGGACGCCTTCCGCTTCCTCCTACCTACCGCCCTTTGCCCCCATACTCATTCCACCCTCCACCTTCTAACCCGTTCCACCCCATCCCTACCCCTTTTCTCTACCTACCTACCTACCTACCTACCTACCTACCTACCTATCTACCTACACCTACCTCTTCCATCTCTAAACGCCTTTTCCAAAGGGGTTCATCGAAGGTCTCGACGGTTTAGTGAAGAACCCTTCTGGCTTCGATTTCCGTCTATTCGCGAGACGATATCTTGATCCCGATTGTCGATAAAAAGAAAAAGGAAAAGAAGAAGAAACGAACGATCTTGTCAAATATTCTACTCGTTTCTATTGACGTCAACATGGCGATCTTCCAAATTCTAAACGTAATTACGAAAAGATATCCATATATATATATATAAACGATCCTGTATAAAATCTGATGTCTTTTTAACGTATTACAATTTAGATTTTGATATCGATTCGGTGTCGTTGTTTCGGTCTTTGTAAAAAACGATGACTCGATTATCAACGGTCTATCGACTCGTTATAAAAGAAACTACGAAAAGATCCTTTCCCTTTTCGATTGAGGGACTATTTCCGGGTTAGCTATCTTCACTCTCCCTACCACCTCCCACCCTCTCTAACGCGTCCCCCTCTCTTCTTTTTTCGCGCGGACTACGGTGTGTCTCGAGACACGCTTTATTTTTTTTCTTTCCTTGCCACCCTTCGTATTCTCTTACTCTCTCTCTCTCTCTCTTTTCGCAGGTGTCCAAGCTCCCACGATCTTTGCTATTTCTCGCCGCCCCATTTTCTCTCGTCATCTCGCGTCTAGCCTGCCATTATCTTATTTTCCGCTTGGAAACATCGCACCCACAAGAAAAACGATCTTCTGAGGTGTTAGAAAGAGAGAGTGAGGAAGAGAGTGGAAGAGGAAGAGGAAGAGGAAGAGAGAGAGAGGGAGAGGTAGAAAGAGAGGGAGAAATAGAGAGGGGTGAGAGTAAAGTGAAAGACCATTCGCACGAGGAAGATCACAGGTCTTCTCCTGTAATAACATTTGTATTCCCAAGCACCACCTTTTCCTTACGGATATCGAACCAGCTCTTTTATTCGCGAGAGTGACTAACATCCCTCTCTCTCTCTCTCTCTCTTTCTTTTTCTTTCTGTCTTTCTTTCTCTCATATACTTCTCACTCACTCTTACTCTCACTTGTTCGTTCGTTCGTTCGTTCCTACAAAATGACGAGACTATTACGATTTACGATGACAGAATCATTTTTCAATGTCCACGTAAATGTTTTAGAGCGTTGCGTTACAATTTCTTTTTTTTAACGATTTCGTTTGTTCCATTTCTTTCTTTTTTTCTTTCGTATTTCATTTCTTTTTTTTTTTTCTTCTTCGGAGAAAGTAATTTTACAAGCGGTCATCGTGAGAAGAAGATTGTTTAGGATTCGTTTGAGAACGCAACACTTTTGTCTCGATAAAGAATTGAATATTATAATGACGTAATGTAACGTTGATATATTTGTCGATTTGTTGTTATGATATAATATAATCGTATCGTTCCTCGGACTATTATTTTGATTTATATAGTGTGTCAACTACGAAGAAGAGAGAGAGGGGGAGAGAGAGAGAAAAGTGCCTGTTGCAAGAGTTCTCACTGAATGTCGCATTAAACGACTTTATGGTGTCACCTATGGGTATTAATATTACGACGCGAAGCTTATGGTCCTCGGTCCGTTGACCACGGCTATCGAAGGGTGAACGCGAAGAGAGAAAGAGAAAGAGAAAGAGAAAGAGAGGGCTGACGTTTGATTCTACCATGTTTTGAACCAAGGGAATCAATTTTTTTTTCTTTTCTTTTCTTTCTTCTTTTTTCTTTTTTTTGTTCCTCTTCTCCCCAACCAAATCGAATTATCGCAGTGTTCGTATCATATAAAATTTCTTTCTTACGATCAATTTGCGAAAATAAAAAATAAAGGAAGGTCTTTTCTCCTTCTTTTTTCTTTCTCTTTTTTTTTACTTTCTCCTCGCTTGACTTCGCTCTGACGGAGAATAAAAGTTTGAAGAAGAAAAAGAAAAAGAAGAAAAGAAAGAAAGGGAAAAACAAAAAAAAAAGGAAAATTTTGAATCGTAGTCATGGTTACGTTTGATTTGACACCCTATAGATAATTTTACCCTTACCGGTCACCTGCGATTCGTGTCCCGGCACCGTGTCGACGTTAACGATCACGATTTAACTCCCCTAATAAAGTCGAATTAAACGCTCCGCCGAACTGGATGCCTGACGCTTGCTACTACTATAACATCGATTGCTTGTTTTCCTCCTTTCGTGTATGTGGATAGGTACTTATTCGTTATATATATATATATATATATATATATATATATATATGCATGTATTTGTGTGTGTGTGTGTAACAAAAAAAAAAAAGAAATCTCTCTTCTATTTTATTCTATTTATAATTAAGTACTAGATTTATAATTACGAGAAAAATGAAAACATATCTTACGGTCGTTCTCGATTTTAAAGAAACGATTTTACGATGGAAAAATGTAACCCTTATTAATGTATTACACGAGCTCTTAGCGTCACCTCGTTTTTATTTTTTGTTTTTCTTTTTTATTTTTTCTCTCCTCGCCTCGTGTTCCCGCAAAACTTTGAAAATTAATTAAACGTGCACGCAATTTCGGATGTTTCGTGACTCGGTTAACAACGCGAAAGTGCTTTGAAAAGAGTTCAAGAAACATGTTTTCTCTCAGAAGCGGGAAATTTAAATCGTTCTCACGCTACGACGTTAGAAAAGATCTTCTTGGATCGATTCGCGGGATATGATCGAAGTTATTTATCTAAATGGTTTCTCGATTAATTGCCGTCGATCAAAAAAAAAAAAAAAAGATTTTCTTAATATAGAACGGATAAGTAATTAATTCTAAAAATGGATCGAATAGAAAATAATTGAAATAGATAGGTATTAGTGTTTTATCGTATCGATGGCAAGAAGCCAAACGGCCGACGTTTCATTTGACAGTTTGCGATCGACGTAAATACATTTCTAAGTTAACCGTTTGATCATTAACCGTAACCATTTTCGATTGGAATCTATTAAAACTGGAAGGTAAAATCGAAATATTCGATTTAAACGAACGGACTCTAATTCAATTGATAATATTAGAAATTTTCGAAAGCGTTAGAAGTTAAATAGTTCGTCCCCTTTTAGGAAAATCGTTATGATTGTCGACTAATTAACGAACTCGCGCGTGATCAATCTCCATCGTTAAGCCGCTTACGTATTATGTGTGTGTACGCGCGCGTGTGTGCTATCACCCGACTCTCATAGACTTACTCGTACACACACACACACATACACGCGCACGTGTATGCATCCACATATCCATGGATCCATACATCTATTCGTGCAACTACGTTGCGGGTTGGAACGATTAAACGAATGTAACGTAATTAATGTATGTACATCGCGTAACTATCCCGCCATGACTGTCGCGTAACATTTAATGCACCTCCCGATGTAAATGTAGCTCGCGAACCGGCGATAATTCGATAACGGCTGCGAAATTAGTTCTTGCGTGCGATTTACATTCTCTCACTACGACCTATAAAAGTCTGCTCGTTATTATTCCTCGTCGTGCGAATCCTTCGATCTCAGCAAGTACTTTACTACTTTTTCCTTTCTTTTCCTTTTTCCTTTTTTTTCTTTGTTTTAATCGTTTTTTTTTTACACATACACGATGAATCGAATCTAAATAAAAATTTAATTGGAAAAGTAACGTCAAAGTTACGAGATATATTCGACGCGATATACTGATCTTTTCTCTTAGGAGGAATGAAAGAAAAAGAAAAGAAAATGATAGCAAATGAAGAACAGAAAAGTCTCGTCTAGAATTTTTGGTAATGTATCCATATATAGACATGCATATATATACATATATATATATATACACATACATATACATATATGTATGTATCTATATATGTATAAGAAATCGAAGTTCATATTTATTGAAAAGAATATAAAAATGTTTCGCGAATAAAATGGAACACCAAGCGAATTAACGTTTAATCTCTCTTTTGAAACATTTCAGAAACGAATTGCGGGACGCGTAACGGTTTTATCGATCTTTTCCTTTTTTTCACTTTATCTCTACTGTTTCTCTCTACCTCTCTCTCTCTCTCTCTCTCTCTCTCTCGTATATTGCATATACGTACATAGAAAGCTTTTCATAGAAACAGAGAGAGAGAGAGAGAGATTCGAAGAACGATTTTAAATTCTTCCGCGCCGTTGTGTGCGGCCATCGAAAAAAATTGTAATCGAATTGGAGTATTTTTCCAATTGGCAATCGTCCGACGGCCAGAGCCATCGAACATTGGTCATTCACCCGTCTCCCTCGATTCCAAATTAGTTGGCCTACCGCGAAAAATCAATCTGCCCGCTTTTTTCCGCCTGCCTCGCTAGATTCCACCGTTGTCGATTCCACTCTTCTGTGGTTGCAACCCGGAAACGTTATATAGACGCACACGTATACATTTGTGTATATATATATATGTATATATGTGTATATATATATATGTATGGATGTATATAAACATATATAGTATACGAATAGTCCAACCTTTACTCTTTCTATACCTGAGATTTTCCAGATAAATATCGCGTTCCTCGTTCTTCATTTCAATTCGTAAAATAGCCACGGTAACTGCTTAAATGTTACCCTGACAATTTCACGACAGTGGATATATTTTTCGACGATAACGAACTTACGTTTATTACCTATCATTTGAAACTCTTATATTTCATCGTTCGTATATTTTATCTTTTACGATCGAGGATTCTATAATTAAAAGAAAAAAAAAAATATATCAATAGAAAATAAAAAAGAAGAAAGAATAAAAGAAAGAAACAACGAAGTTTATTATCGCGCGTCTCATATCCGATTAATAATCGTTTCGAATAAATCAAGACAAAATTTTCGATTTGTATATACCTATATACATATGTTCACATTATTACACACACATACACATATATATATATATATATAATTGTAAGTGTTGAGTTGATACAAACTTTCCAAGTAACGACACATCCAATAAACTTCCTAATTATGGCGAGAAAACAGTGTTAATCTCCGTGGCCTGACACTCACTCTCACTCTCACCCTCTCTTTTTCTCTCTCTTTCTCTTTCTCTCTTTCTCTTTCTCTCTTTCTCCAACATGTAGAGAGAGGTCCAGCTAAATGACCAGGTAAAAGCGTATAGAAAAGCGAGCACCATGAAAATCTGGGGAAACGGGCAGCGTTTTCCCGCTCGCAATCAGACCGCCGACCACCGAGTGAGCCCTCGGTACCCAACTATCTTCTCTCTCTCTCTCTCTCTCTCTCTCTCTGTCTCTCTTTTACTTCCTCATACTCCTCTACCTCTTCTCGGTTTTATCCTGGGTGGAAACTCTACGGTCCGGCCAATAAAAGCATCGTTTCCCGCCCTTCGTCATCGCCTATATATCATCCCTTCTCTCTCTCTCTCTCTGTTTCTTTCTATCTGTCTCTTTCTCTCCCTGTTTTTCTATCTCTCTCTCATGCGTGGCACGAACCATCTCGTCGGCCTAATAAATCCGACAGATAGGATTGGCGTGCGCTATCAATTAAAAACGAAGCCGAACGAGGTGCGTTCGCGAGACTCTTCATAAGAGAGAAAGAGAAAATGAAAAAGAGAGAGAGAGAGAGAGAGAGAGATTCAACCGGCTTGTCTGTTCTCCTCTAATAGGATTATGCGATTAGGTGTACCTTAGGGGCACCCCTTCATCTTCCGCCTTCTGCTTCTTCTCCTCCTCCTCTTCTTCTTTCTTCTCTTCTTCTTCTTCTTCTTCTTCTTTTTGATACGATTCTTTAGTATGATGGAAAATGTAGAAAAAGGGGAAGTGATAAGAATAAAAGAGAGGGAGAGAGAGAGAGAGTGGTTCTCTTTTTCTTTCTCCTTCCATCTGTCCTTTCGAATTGGAAAAAAATGGTGCGGTCTGGTTGGAAAGAGAGAACGGCACGGTGGTAGTCGGTGGGTTTTAAACGTAATTTAAATTTTTAATTGCGATTCTCTAGTCGGAGAACGACGCCTCCGTCGTCCTTTGCCTTTACGGAGAAACAGAGAGAGAAAGAGAAAGAGAGAGAGAGAGGAAGAGAGAGAGAGATAGATAGATAGAGAGAACGACCTTTCCTCTCGTTTGATGCTACTGTTTTTTTAGAGAGAAAGAGAAAGAGAGAGAAAGAAAGAGAGAGAAAGAGAGAGAGAGAAATAAAGAGAGAGAAAAAGAGAGAGAGAGAGTTCGTATAGCCGTTCTTAAACGTTCCCGTTAAGCTTTCCGTTCTCTTTTCTCAATTCCGCGAGGCGGAAGGAACAGGGAGGGCGGTGAAGTTAATTAAAACGCGTTGTTTTATCCGATCTCGCGAAATACGAAACGCTAGCTTTGAAATTGGCTTGCTTTGAATAACGAGATAATCTCACTGAATTATTTGGATCTTTATCGAGACATGATAATTATCTATCTTTATATCTAATTCTTTATCTATCCGTTTATCTCCTTTCTAATCAATTCGTTCTAATTCCTAAATTTATTTCTTTCTTTCATTTTTTTTTTCTTTCGATAATATTCTCGTTACTAGTATTATTCCAAACATATACACACACACACACATACACAAACATGTGTGTATATATATATATAATCTATTCACAGTCTCGGTTTAAGTTCGAAAACGTTCGAGTCTGTTTTAATCGTCGAGGACACGCAGCAGGAAATTTTTAATAAACGGTTTCAACGTACATAATATGTATGAGCGCATAATATTCGATCACGATTCGTAGAGCGGTAAAAAATACGCTTGCGTGATCCGCTACATTTTCTGCCAGAGATACCTTCGATCGAGATCGGAGCGCCATCATTTTCCTAGCAGGCGAGTAAGCTTTATGGTGTCCTACCCAGTTCTTTTTTCTCTTTTCTTTTTTCTTTTCCTTTCTCTCTTTCCTACTTTCTTTCTTCCTTCCTTCCTTCCTTCCTTCCTTTCTTCCTTCCTTTCTCTTTTTTTCATTTTATACGAAAGCTTGACGTTTTATTCACGATAAACGACGATTTAGATATACTAAAACGTTGAGATCGCGATCGAAAAGTAAACTCGTAATAGATGCCACTATTTTACTCGCGTGTTCATTTCATGATAGAAGTTTGTTCACGTATGTATACATAAATATATATACATATATATATATATATACATATGTATTTATATCTATGTTTGCTGAACAATAATCGAGCGAGCAACGAGCAGGTATATCTACTATTCGTCTAATGCTAACATGCTAATACGCTATATGGATCGTCTATTAAACTGTTCAACTATGATCAACGCGAGTTAACGTTCGTGAGGATAATATTTAATAATCTTTCTTTATACTTTCTATTATCAAGTGGAAACGATAAGCTCGAAAGAATGAGGCACGTCGAATGATTATTACCATCGTTCGATATATAAATAGATATAACTATTGTACATATACACATACACACATATAATATCGTTTTTATTATCGAATAATATTGCGTACATTGTCTCTCTTTCCCTCTCCCTCTTCCTATCTCTTTAGTTATCAAGATTTTAATTGAAATAATTGTTAATAAGTTCGTTCATAGCAACGCGATTGTAACCCATGTCCGGCTATGTTGATGAATATCAAAGTAAAAATCTATTTCGCATTGTTAAACGATAAAAAAAAACAAGGGTGTGTGCGAGCCTCTATATATGTATAGGTGTATTGGTGTTTGTGGGTGGGATCGGAGGACGAGCAATTACCTCGTCGAAACTGCATCATTTATCGCGATGATTTGTTAATCGTCGAAGTTACGGGCGCGTACAGTTTCGGAACGAACTCGTAATCGATTGGGTCGAAACAATAAATTTCATTTTATTACACCGAACGAATGAAAAGCGTTTATATCATTCACCTTTATTTTATATTACGATATATGGGTACTACATTCAATTTAATTTTTCTTAATATTAAAAATCATCATTACCGTTAATGCGTCGATTATTATTTATACGTTTTGTAACGAACAAACACGATCGCCATTAGAATTTCTTCCGAAATTGTTTTACGTTTCATATTACATATATATATTTAATATATGTATATATATATATTTTTTTCATCTCTTTTTATATATACCACGATACGTAACATTGAATCTTTCTTAATATAAAAAAAATATCATTACTGACGTCGATTATTATTTGTACATTTTCTAACAAATACACGTCGACAAATTACCCACTTTCAAAAAATTATTTCACAATCTATCTACATATGTACACACATATGCATTTCCTTTCTTTCGTATTATTCAAATCAATGAATAGATAATTACTTATGTCGTAGAATTGTGAAATAATTCCATTCGTTCGTAATATTTAATCTCGACGTAAAATAAAATAATATGAGGGATATCGTATGTAAAGATCGACATGTATGCGGAATGCATTATTGATGATCGTGGCGGTTGGTTAAAAAAAAAAAAAAAGAAAATAAAATAAAATAAAAGAAAAGAAAAGAAAAGAAAAAAGAAGGAAAGATTGCAATGATGAACGAAAGGAAAAAAAATAAAAAAGATAAAAAAAATAAAAAAAAAAAAAAATAAAGTAAAGTAAAATAAAGTAAAGTAAAGTAAAGTAAAGTAAAGTAAAGTAAAGTAAAGTAAAGTAAAGTAAAGTAAAGTAAAGTAAAGTAAAATAAAGTAAAGGAAAATCAATCTCTCCTTTGAAGAATTATAAAAGGCAGGTGTCGGTGTTAGTAGGCAGGAACGAACGTGCAGGTTATTATACCTATAGACGAGTAAAGTTTGGCACGAGTATGGGAAAACGTGCCCCTGGGAGAGAGAGAAACCTAATCGATGCGTCGTCGCATGCGACTGCGTGCTTTTATCGCTGTCACGCACATAATTAATTTAATTTAGTTTAATACGCTGGGCGGTGAACGTCGGCCGTTGGGCGGCGATTGCCGTTCCGATTGTTTGCACGGAAACGCTACCATTAAAGCCTCTACCGTTGGCTAGCAGCCACGACTAGTTCGTACCACATCGAATTCCAAAGTGGGAACGATAAATCGTATCGTTCATCGATCCTAAAGAATCTATTTCTGTCTATCTTTCTGTCTGTCTCTTTTTTTCTTTCTTTCTTTTCTTCTCTCTCTCTCTCTCTCTCTCTCTCTCTCTCTGTATCTCTCTCTTTAATCCTCTCGTTATGATTACATTAATATCAAATTTATTCAAAACTATCAGAATAATTTCAACGATTAGATGAAATTTCACTTAATTCGTATTTTTAAATAAACGTCATTCGAAATCTCTATGAACGATTAATTTTAATACGTGGATATGTGTCGTATATTTTGTCTTTCCGAGACAATATTATATCGTTAGATCTTCCATCCAAGGATCAATTTCCGATGATATAACGATACGTTGTATTCAGTAAAAATTGTTGCCAAGATCGAGTACTAATTAGTCGTTACGTTAAAAATGATTATATCCTCGGATGTGTGAGGTAACAATTAATGTTGCGCGTATCGTCTTATATTAACGTATAAGGCAGAGTAATTAAATTTATATACATATTTACGTGAACGCGTAAAAAAAAAAGGATAATAACTTAATTAAAAGAAACAAAAAAAGAAGAAAAAGAAAAAAAAAGAAAAGATAGAAAGAGAAAAGAAGAAAAAGAAAAGAACAAAAGTTCAATTTGAATTTGTTGCTCACCTGAACGCGAACTTCAGGAAGATTGACTTTCATAGCAAGTTCCTCCCTGGAATAGACGTCAGGGTAGTGAGATTTTTCGAATGCTCTCTCAAGTTCGTGCAGCTGGTAAGTGGTGAAGGTCGTTCTGTTACGACGATGCTTCTTCTTTCCTCCATTCCCGTTAATGTCGTCCCCGCAACCCGCTCCAAGTTCCTCGTCGCTACCACCGCCAGTTGAGTTGCAGCTGTTCTCACCTGGAAACGCAAGCGGCACGTCGTGCCGGTCAGAAACGCGCTAGGGACCTTCGAGGAAACGGTCGTTACGGCTAATGGGGTTGGTAATGGTCATCGATTTATCCACCGGCAACCAAGCTATTACCTCTATTATGCGAACATGATAATGGTAGTTACGATCACCATGGACTCTGTTACTTCTCGACGTCATTCGGATCTAATCAATGAATTTTTATTTTCTACGATGCACAGATATACTTAACGTTCGTGCTTAAAAAAATAAATAAATCAATGAAAATAATCGCCAACAGATACATCTGTTAAATAATTTCTAATCGGACTGATTAATGAAACGCAAATTTTATGAAACGTAATTGAATCGATTTCACTGAATTTTTCTTCTATTCTTCGATTCGCCAAAAAAAGAAAAAAGAAAAAAAAAAGGAGAGAAAAGTTATATATGGATATTTAATAAATGATTATGATTCTTGATCGAAGATTAAAAAAAGAAACAGAGAAGAAGAGAAGAAAAATCGTGGATATATTTATTAGCTAATTTTTTTCCTTTAATCGTATAGATTAAAGCACGCTATCAAAGTTTACTTTAATAAACTAGCAGGGTAATATTCTTAGATTTTAAGAAACGGGACAATATCGGTTTTTAGCATAAGTTGAAGACCACTGTGTAAAGTGTGCGATAGCACGTACGTTCATACACCGGGTGGCACGTGAGAAATCAAGTGGCACGATGGCAACATTTGTAAAATCTTATATCGTGCTGTACGTCGGGTCAATGCTGCTTATCTACCGTTTTACTAAAGCAACCGACTAACAACCGTTCTCTCTCTCTTTCTTTCTTTCTCTCTCTCTCTCTCTCTCTCTCTCTCTCTTTCTCTCTCTCTCGTTTACTCGTGAGCTACGCTGTGTAATCGTTAAATGAGCAAAGAGAACCGCAAGATTTACTACTTTCGAACGCGCACGCGACCATTTTATTTGCAAATTACTCTCTCCTTCTTCTTTTACTACACACAAGTAACATTTTTTACGTAGACAAAAAGCAAAAATACTTTCGATGGCTCTTAAAAAAGTAACAAAACAAGAAAAAGAAAAGAAAGGAAAACATAAACCTGATTAAGATATTATAAAGAACAAATTAATTATATATATATATTTACATACATATATATATAAAGTATATATATATAAAACTATAAAATTGATTAGTACTGCATAATTAAATAGCTATATTTATACGGAATATATAAAACATTTTACACGAAGAAGAAGTTAGTTCGTCGAATGTGATCGTTAACGTAAGAATATAAATCACACGTGTGTCTAGGACGAAGATCGACGGTATACTGAATTGTTTATGATCGGTCACTTAGCATAGATGTATGTATACATGATATTTATGTAGATGAATTAATCTCCGTATATTACACACGTACGTATTTACCTCTCTTTGTTTACAAAATTGATATTCTATCCTTCTAATCTCCGTGGTAATTTTCGATAATATTTTGAAATATGTAAATAATTATTCTTTTCGTAAGACATTGACAAATTATTATTAATAAAATATTTCAATGATAATCATAGTGCATGATATCTTCGGTGAGCGATCGAAAGGATTAAATATAAATTAAATTTCGATTTAAATATGATAAATAAGTACTTACTTACATATTTACTTACTTATCTATACTAATATACATATATATTCTACGTTGCTGTTCTTTGCTTATGATACGTATATTTTGTAATTCCAATGGGACTATATATATATATATATATATATATATATATATATATATATATATATATACGTTATTGATTTTTATATTAAACATCTAACGACAGATCTCTGACATATTAAACCTATCATAAATTTAATATCTATTAGAAGTAATCTTTCTTGGAAAACTAGTTGTTACTTATTACGACTAATACCATTTTGATCATAGATTAAATAAGAATAATAAATTATATTATATCTATATTATTTAATAGTGTATAAAAGTCAGTAGCGTTTGAGTTATCAGTCGTCAGTAACATCATAATCTTTCGTGGACATTCATGCACCGTGGGGTATATATATTCAAGCTCTCATTAACTGCATAATTAACCTTCTCTCGCATCGGAGCGCAGCGCATTAGATCGAATTGTGGGGGGTAATCGGGTGGCTCAATGGCGGCTCGGCCCTAAGCGTCGGCCCTACGTGCCTCTCCTCTCTCTCTATCTCTCTCTCTCTCTCTCTCTCTCTCTCTATCTCTCCCTCTTTCTCTTGCTTCCTCCTCTCTACGAACGTCTACTACTCACGAACGCTTGGCTTGTGTCCGTGGAAGAGCTAATAACCTTGCCTTGCTTCGTGATTGACGCGCCTATACCGGCTAATTATCAACAACAATCAATAATGGCCCCCGAGAGTTCCAACGCCACCGACTACTCCCTTACCACCCTTCCTGATCCACCCCTTTCTATACACCTTCAACATCTTTGCTGTTTCTTGCTAATAGGTTACAATGCGAATTAACGATAAGAAATTGATTTATACGGAAAAAGATGAAAAATTTTGTCGTATATAATATATATATATATATATATATATATATATATATATATATATATATATTCTATCTTCACATTTTTATCGTTAACTATTTTTCTACTGTGATTTCTTTTTTACCGAAATAAGGTCGACAAAATTTGGTCAATGGGTATAACTATTTTTGAAAAGTAAAGTACTTACTTGTATGAAGAAAAAAAAAGAAAGAAAGAAAAGAGAATCCTTGTTACTTCCTCGATCTTTTTTTAATAATCCTTGCAACTTTTACTTAATAACATATGATTGTAAAAAAATAGATAAAAATTGTCGATTCGTAAGATTATTTTCTGAACAGTAGATATCTATATTTTATACAAGAACAAATTCATATTAATTTTCAATCTTATCCTCGTAGTCCTTCGAACTTTCTTTCAATAATATGTAACATTCAAATTAATTGATTAAAATTAAAGAGTACTTTTCAAAATGTATATCAAAAAGTAGCACGACAATTTTGCAATTATCTCGATTTGAAAGTATTGTTGATTGATCGAAGATCGAGGGTCAATCGTTCGAAGTAAATTTTCTAGTAGTTTTGAGTCGATAGAGATTACAGGAGTTGCTTCTAGAGAGAAATAGTGTATATATATATATATATATATATATATATATATATATATATATATATATATATATACACATATATATGGTAAAGCGAAGTATACGGGCGTGTACGCCGTGCGGGGATACGTCTGCGCAATAATTGGTTTCGGTGGGACAGAGTAACCATCATCGTGATTAAATTCTACCAGGCAGGCGCAGAATGTCGGCGTGACGACGCGTTCACCGCTAGACTCTCTCTCTCTCTCTCTCTCTCTCTCACTTACTCCTTCTGTTTAACACGTTTCTAGATTCTCTCTCTCTCCCTCTCTCTCTCTCTCTCTTTCTCATTTACGTCGTCTTCGCAAGACGAATTGCGAATTAAACTTCGTGATTTCGTACGTCCTGACCTCGACTAGTTCATGCTACTCGATATTTACACTTTATAAATGTCTATTAAGAAAATTAATACAGTATATTACATATACATGTATGTATATATGTATATATGTATATATATATTCTTTTGATTTTTATTACCCGTGAAATAGCTTAATTGATATTTGTTATAATAATAAAAACAAAATACAACGAGGGAGAAAAGAGAAAACAAAAAGAAAAAGAAATAGATGTATTTAAGCAAATATTCTCCGATCGAAAAGGTGTCGGTCATTGTCGGTATTTCTACGAGAGAAAGATAATAATCGCGGATACCGTGTATTTAAGAGGGGAAGCGTGCGCACGCTCTCTCTCTCTCTCTCTCTCTCTCTCTATCTCGAGAAAGAAAGAAAAAAAAAGAGTGTTCTATCACGTTCTAGCTACTTAAGAGATTGACACGAAAAGATAGTATAATGGACGAAGTGGTCGGCCCGTGCTTTCTTAACCCTCCACCCCCTCCCTCCTCCCTACTCCTCTTCACCCCCCACTCCACCCTCCTATTCCGACTTACCTACTGACTCTAATGGGCCAACACTGATCGCTGATAAATTTTAAAACGCCGTGGGGGCCCCTTTTGATTCTTCTCGGCTGCTTAATCGAGTTAAGGTGCCGATTAAGAAACAGGCTGCCGTCACGTTAACGCGGTACGATCGTACCTACACTAAAGTTTATTCCTTTGTCCTACCGTAAAAATCCTTCGTCCTTCGGATGTTACGGTTTAAAGGTACGTATCAATCGTTCTCAACTCGAGAATAATTTTCTTCATAGAAATGATATAGTTAATTATTTATATAATGAATGTATTATAGTTAAGATTAATATATTATATCGTAGTATGTATATGTAGTATGTATATATATATTATATATATCATATTATATGATAGTAGTTATATAATATATTTTAATACGTATAAGAAAACGACGTTTGTTAAGTAAAATCTATGGATTTGTTCTTCGTTGTTTTAATATCGTTGTTAAATGGATATTTCGTTCTTATCGTGGAGATTAAAATTTTTCAAAAATGTTATACTTTTTACGAATGAATTGATTTTTGCCTGATAGACCGATAATGTTATCGGATGCGTTATAATATAAATTCGAAATACTTATCGTTTCTGATCTTAAACGTTTTCGTTAGTTCAGTGAAGCAGCCGCCGATATTGCTACGATCCAACCTGGTATCCTATAATCCGTCCCGTTCGTCGCCGTATTTGCGAGGAAAACGTCACGTGCGATAATTAATGCTAAACGGATTAACTTCCTCGAATGCGAGCTCTCGTATTAATCCGATTATAATGGACTGACGTTAACTGTGAAAGGTTTATTACTCTTTTCCTAAAAGAAGTCACCTTATTCTAGGTTGACAAGTAAGTTACTTACTTAGATAGATACATATATCTACGTAATACATACGATATAGATAAGTTCTCGCTAAAACTCGGTCAACGATAAATTTCCGAGAGTCCACTTATTGTGCTTTATTTTACATGGTTAATTAACCTTTTAGATGGATATAACAGGATAGATCGAGATATATTATATCGACGTTTGACGAAATAATAAAAAAAATAAATTTGATGAGTTTAATTATTAACATTGATAAATTAAAGTAAGCGAAAATTATACGAAATTTACGATGATAAGATTTACGAACTTATAAATAGAGAAAGGAAAAGACAGACAGACAGACAGAGAGAGAGAGAGAGAGAGAGAGAGAGAGAGAGAGAGAGAGAGAGAGAGAGAGAAAGAGAGAGAAGGGTGTAGACAGGAGCGTAGCAAATTATTTTTTATCCCGGTAGGATGGTAAAAAGATAGATACATAAATTGAAAGAGAGAGAAAGAGAGAAAGAGAAAGAGAGAGAGAGAGAGGATGAAAAACTTCGTTGCTCGATGTTCGACGAGACGCACGATACGCCGTCTCGTTCCGTCGTTTATACTTAAGCATGGCTGTCGATTCGAAATCTAATTTCCTTGATCGGCGTGGGAGGACAGGTCGAGACAAAGAGGGAGTAAAATCGGGGGATAGGAAATAAGAGAAAGAAGATGGTATGCCGTCACACAGAGGGCTTAGCTCGCCGACCAAAGAAGATTACAGAATTTGTCTTCTCGTGGACCGTCACCGGTGCTCTTCTTTCCTTTTCTTTTCAACCCCTCTCCTTTTTCTTATATATCTTTCTCTCTTTCTCTCTTTCTTTATCTATCTATTTTTCTCTCTCTCTTTCTCTCCCTCTCTTTCTCTTGTCTTCTTCCACCGCTCGGGCCGACTCTTTCGGTTTTTATCTCCGGAACGAAACGCAATGGCCACTTTGCGCGCCGGCACAAAGTTTCGACGGAAATTTCTTCGTAAAAGCCGCTGTCACCTTTCGCGCGATTTAATCCGACGCACCATATCGATCGTACTCTTCTCCCCAAGCTGCTTCTTCTTCATCGAAAAGAATAGCGGAGAAACAGAGAGAAAGAGAGAGAGAGGAAGGGAGAATCTTCCGACATGGACAAATTCTTTCGTAGATTAGAACGTAACAAGATAGGTACCTTTATATATATATATATATATATATTTGCTTGGACATACATACATATATCTGCACAAGACCATCAACGATCATGGCCCAGGATACAATTTATGTATCTTGATTAAAGCTTTATTGAAATTCTACCGATATCTATGTATGTATGTATGTATTTATTTATTTATTTATTTATTTATTTTCTTTTTTTATTTATTTTTTCTCCCTCTTCTCTCTCTCTGCCAAAGAATGACACGGCCAACCACGGTATATATTCACAAAAAAAAAAACGAAACAGAACGTTCGTCGTTCTCTCTTTTTCTTTTTTTCTTTTACAGTCCCTCTCCTCCGATGACGATATTAAACGATATTAAAAAATAGAGGAGAGAGAGAGAGAGAGAGAGAGAGAGAAAGAAAAAAGAAATGATTCGTTTATATCTACGAGATTTCAAGTTTACGTTTGCGTATCTACGTGTATGTAGGAATGCGTTTAATGCGCACAGAAGCATAGAGATATGTGATATCTATTTTTGAACAATTGCAAATCTTTGTTGAAAGTATCACGAACGATTGGTGCCGGTCTATATGAAACGTTTTTGTTTTGTAATTTTTTATTTTTATATATACACATGTATATATATGTATATATTTCTTTTTTCATTAAAAAGATTTTTTTTTCGATTTCTTTTTTATTTATTTTCGACAATGGTGGTGTTTCATAGCACTTTGAAAAATGCTTATCCTCAACGGTCTTTGATCATCGTTCGAAACATGTATGGTCGAGTAATCCGCATGTCTTTTAATAAAATTAATGAACAGGTTCCATATCTCGAGTCCACTAATCCTTGACTGTCTTCTCGACCGTTGGTCTGTTCAAAAAATACTGTAGTAAGAGAGAAAGAGAGAGAGAGAGAGAGAGAAAGAAGGATAGGATATACGAGAGAAAGAGAAGAAACGATTCTTGATCGTCCATAGGCTAAGAGAGTATCAGGTTCGTCGATTATTCGCGTACCCAGTATCGAATTATTAAATTGTCAAAGTGCTTGCGAACGTGTGCTCTTTAAGAACTAGTTCTCTCTCTCTCTCTCTCTCTCTCTCTTTTCTATCTGACTCTTGCCTTAGAGAAAAGGCTCTTAAGCTGTCATCAAGTTCTTGCCTGGAGGATAAAGTTTCCTTCTAAACGGGTCAACGGACTTTGAGAGGAGGCAGCAACTTTGTTCTATTACCCGTCGGTTTGTTTCGTCTCCGAATAAAAATGTAATTTGATCGTAGTAATCATCGATATTCGTTTAGCATCCCTTCTTCCTTTTTCCTTTTTTATTTTATTTCGTTTTGTTTTTATTTATTATTCTCTTTTCTTTTCTTTCTTTTTTTTGTTTCCTTTTTTTTTTCTTTTTGTGATTCCTATTTCAATTTTAATTCTTGTTCATCAATGTTTAATTTTTCATTTGGTTTACTCTTTTTTTTTCTCTCTTTTTCTGATTTTTCGTTCTATTTTCTTTTCTTTCTTTTTTCTTTTTTTGCAATTTCTACGTTTCGATTGTAAGTCTTGTTCATCAATGTTTAATTTTTCATTTGGTTTTACTCTTTTTCTTCTCTTTAAAAAATTTTTCCTTTTTTTCGTTCAATTTTCTTTTTCTTCGTTCATCAATATTTTTTTGTTTATCTTTTGATTTTGTTCTCTCTTTCTTTCTCTCTCTTTTTCTTATTCATCCCTATCGAATTTGTAATAATCTTTCCCGACGATATGATATTGATACCACTCGGACTAATTCGTTTAACGTTATCACGCGAGGATCGTACTTAATCGGTATTTGAAAAGTTTTGAAAATTTCAGATGGAATGCCTCGAGTCGAATTAATCTTATCAGAAACTGGTTTTCGTTGAAATCGTTCGAAATAGGAGCCAACTAAATTTCCGATATTTCGTGTTTAAGGGTAACGGAAATACAACGATATAAACGAACGAAAAGATGAAAGATATAGAGAGAAACAGAAAGAGAGAGAGAAAATGAATAAATATATTTTTATCTTTTTATCTATCTATCCATTTATTATCTATCCATTATATATATATATATATATTACTTTTTAAAAGTATTTTTTTTGATTTTTAACTTTCTTACAAATTCTTCTAAATTTTCTTATTTCCTATCTTTCTTCATTCCTTTCTTTTTGCGAATATATACAGTGCTTGTAATAAAGGAGAAAACTACTTTCTCTTTCTCCCCTCGTTATGGTTACCGGTTAATAATTTAATTGTTCCCTAGCGTGCACGCTTCATTGGGATATCTTAGCCGGCATCGGCGCACGAGCTTCGTTAGCTTCTATACGAAAGGGATATACATACATATATAGCAACGTACTACACTTGGCGTGTTAAAATTCACATTTCGCTGCTCACCGAGCCAATGAAATTCTTTTGAAATGATTAAGTACCTACTTACTATGTAAAACATTTAACCATACTGATATACATAGAAATGATTTTAACAATTAGTACGAGACTGATTACTACAAATATATATATATTCATATGTATTCGTGTGTGTGTGTATATATATATATATATATATATATATATATATATATATATATATATATATATATATATATATCTAGAGAGAGAGAGAGAGAGAGAGAAAAAGATTAAACAATATTATTTAACGATAATAATCGAATATATTTCAATGAAAACATATCACGAATTTGGCGATACTCATTTTGTCAATGGATTTCAGTATACCGATTTTGAATTATCCAGGCGTCAATATTAATCGCGGTAATGACGTACTGATTGCTAATCGGTGCACAAATTACACGAATACCATTGCCACGAGTATTTGGATATATATATATATATATATATATATATATATATATATATACACACACACAGACACACACACACACACACACACACACACACACACACACACATATCATATATACACACACACACACATATACATATATATACATATACACATATGTTCGCGTGTATACATGTACGTGTATGTCTGTTTCTCATTTGCCTACAGCTATATATATACATATATATATAGACACACACATGTGTATGTAGAAGAGTTTATAGGTATGGTAACTATCTCTATCTTCGTTTCCAATGTATATCTCTGTCTTCGCGTCGGATTCGTGTCGTCTCGTCTACGACTATCGATCACGACTGAAACGTTTCGGGTATCTCTACGAAGCAAAGTAGGTTCCGCGACGATTCCCGGTGTACGATTGATCGCCGACACCTGTGCACCAATTACTACTCGTGAGCTTTGATCCGACGGTAATTCGCTTTAATTGCTAAGCTTCTCTCTCTCTCTCTCTCCATATATATATATATGTATATATATATATCACTCTCACTCTCTCATCGTTCTCTATCTTCTATGTATTTATCTGATATTTCACTATCTTTATTACGAAAAAAGATAAATGTACCGATACGTCTAGATAATTACGTATTTTTACTTTTCCCCCCCCCCCCCCCTTAACTATTTATAAATATATCGCATAATCAAACGTTAATCAAATTATTTCAATGAACTTAGCGACCCGACCAAATTCTCGCTTCTGATCTTTTCACCGTTTACACATTTTCTTTTATGATTTGTCAAAAAGTAGTCAATTTATGATTAAAAAAAAAAATGTTGGGAAAATAGAAACGCCCAGGAACAATCTCACTTATTAAAAACTTATCGATTAGTATCGATTTGTTATTATTCGTTTTTTCCTTTCTCTCTCTCTCTCTCTCTCTTTTCTGTCCCTTTTTTTTCGTCGAACAAAATCAACTAGGACCTTCGCCTCTTGGAGAGAATCGATTTCTTTTCGTTCTTTCTTCCTTCTCTTTCGTCGTTTTTTCATCGTCTGACACACACACACACACACACGAACGGACGAACGTAAACGCACGCACTCACGCATACAGAGATACATATACACAACGAAACGAAAAGCTGATTGGTAGGATGAAAACGCGCATGTGCTCATCCGTTTCGTCGGTGAGTATCACGAGAAGATTCACCTTTTTAATTTAGCGCACGGACAAATAGAGAGCTCTAGGGTAAACAAAACGTCGCTCGTTTAAATCGAACGAATCGAGGCGATAAAAATTTCTCGAACGCTCGTCCATCCCCTTTTTACTTCCCTCCCCCACGACACCCCCTCATCACTACCCCCAATCATTCCTCTCGTATCCCCTCATCTCTTTCGGCAAATGTTATAACGTTCCAGGCGAGTGTGTCGTATCTCCCAAATGTAAATTGATAGAAATTTATCGAAAAAGTGCGGGAACGTAATTAATGAAGCCCGTTTATTCGTTGAACTTTTCCGTCCTCTTCCGACGGCTCTTTCCGTTGAGTTCGTTACTAACTCTCTTTCGGTATCAACGTTTATTCGATGGGCCGAGAACGTCCGACCAAAAAACAAGCTGTTCTCGTAATAAACGGGTATGAAATTACACGTAATTGCTTGCACCCATTTAGCTCTCTCTCTCTCTCTCTCTCTCTCTCTCTTTCTTTCTTTCTTTCTTTCTTTATTTCTGTCACATACAGCTTCCTAGTACGTACACACGTATACACATGAACACGACCTACCTACTATTGTTTTGGTCACGCGATCGAAGTTACCCCCTTCTAACAAAGTACTTTTGCGTATGGCACACGTTCGCAGACGTTGTCACGATCTTTTTCCGTAATACAGACATTAGAGAGAGTAAGAACGAGATGGAAGGAATGTGAGAGAAAGAGAGAGAGAGAGAGAGAAGGTCAAGTTTTCTTTTTATTTATAAAGAAAAAATAATATATATATAGATTTAGGGGAAGAGACAGAAAGAGAGAGGGGAGGAAGGTAAAGTTTTCTTTTTACTTAAAAAGAAAAAATTATATATGTAGATTTAAGAAAAGAGAGAGAGAGAGAGAGAGAGAGAAGAAATGAGAGAATGATCTCTCGAGAAATTATGATTGAAAAATCATAGTATCAGATCGAGATTGGTTGAGATTTATTTTATAGAGACATTAAAACGAGTATAAAAAGAAGAGAGAGAGAGAGAGAAAGAGAGAAAAAGGGGCAAATACTTTTTTTTTTTTTTTTTTTTTTTATAAAGAAAGAAATAATGGAACGGAAGAAATAAGAAATGGGACAACGATCTTTGATAAATTATAATCGAAAAATGGAAGTATCATAGATCGAGATAGTTGAAATTTATTTAACTAATAAATGTCGAGAAAGCAATGTATGTATATAACTCTCTAGATTTCTACTTTATAATCAGGTGATAAATACAGGTATACCGTGCTTCTCAAAGCTTCCCGTTAGCTTACATTAAGATAATGTAACAACGTAGTAATATGCATTAATAGCAATAAAAAAAAAATAAAGAGAAAGAGAGAAAGGGAGAGAAAAAAAGAAGAAAAAAACCTAATCTAGCATGGTCGGACTTGAGCGTTTTGCATTTTAACGAGTTCTCGCGCTTGATAGGAGAATTCTCTGAGCGTAGATAAGAGAAACGGATGAAAACGCGGGGTTTGCATGGGGTTTTAGTTAATCGTCCAAACGATGCCGATAATTACCGTATAAACCGAAAGAAATTAATCAAGACGTTAAAGGAACACCTGTTCCAATTATCTTATATGATTCAATCATGTATTCTTGGCTTTCTTGAAAAAGATGATCCGTTTCTTGGTACGTTCGGGGTATATTTAAATCGACGTTAACTTCGTTTTAAGGATAGTTACTAAAGAAAAGATAAAGAGAGAGAGAGAGAGAGAGAGAGAGAAGAGGAAGCAGAAAAAGAGAAGAAGAAGAAAGAGGAGGAGGAGGAGAAGAAGAAGAAGAAGAAGAAGAAGAAGAAGAAGAAGAAGATGATGAAGATGATGAAAAAGAAAGCAGATGATGAAGGCACGATCCATTAGTAGGCACGTCAATTCGGCTCTTAAGAAGCGACTGACTTAAAGCCGCTTCCCATCTATTTTTTTTATTTTTATCTCTCTCTCTCTCTCTCTTTCTCTTTCTGTATCTATCTATCTATCTATCTCTCTCTCTCTCTCTTTCTCTCTCTTTATATATATATATATATATATATATATATATATATATATATATATATATATCTTTCAAAGCGCTCCGTACTTATTAGCGGAGGCTGTGCTGCTCGGCTTTTACCTTTCTCCTCTCGGCACACGGTATCATAATTAATGATAATTCGATTAGCGGGACAAGATTGGACCATGGCTAAGCAGACTCCGATGTCCCTCCTTTTTCTTTCGTTTTCTTTTCATTTTTTTTTTCATTCCTTTTTCTTGTCTCGTATATTTCTTTTTTTAATTTCTCTCTTTCTTTTATCTCGCGTGTTATTTCCTTCTTTGTTCCCTCTCTTCTTTATCCATTTCTCCTCCTCCTCCTTCCCTCCCTCTCTTCCTCCACCTCCTCCTCTTATGCTACTTTACTTACTCATCAATATCGCAAATTTTTCTTCCTATCTCTCTCGTCGCTCGCGCCCGACTTTATTTTCCTTTTCTTCCTTTCACTTTTTTCTTTTCCCCATTTTTTTCCCTCTTCTCTTTCTTTTTCTTTTTCTTTTTTTTTTTGCTTTTCTTTCTTTCATTTCGTGTTTATTTCTTTCTTTTTTATTTTCTTATTCCTTATCAAGTATGTAGGAGCATCTACTACGTAGTTTTGCTTCTTTTATCTCGATAGATGGTACACGACCGTCGACGTATCTCGATCTGACGTCGGCGATTAAGAGGCAATTAACGTCAACCTTCGCCAAAAATCACGCGTCATCGTCCCTCTCCCTCCCTCCCTCCCACTCTATCTACCATTCTCTCTTCATCTCTGTCTTCTCTCCATCCCGCCCATTTCTCTCTCTCTCTCTCTCTCTCTCTCTCTCTCTCTTTCTTCGTCGTACAACGTATGTGAGATTAATTGGATTGATATTGGAATTTATTTCCCGACGTTACGTTTGAGCGATGATCTAACATCGTATTTCGATGACGATTAATCTTTATTACGTTCATTGATAACGATCGTGTAAATTTATGGAAAATATTATTAATTACTTATTTATTGTATTTGTTTTGCTTTTCTTTTTCTTTTTTTTTCTTTATAACAAGACACGCATTGATGTTACATCTCTCTCTCTCTCTCTCTCTCTTTTTTGTAATCGTTATATTCCGTGAAGAAAAGAAAGAAAGGAGGAAAAAGAGAAGAAAAAAGAAAAAGAGAAAGAAGGCCACGTGTTTCGTTTCGTTCGAGATTATGCGATTTCTGTTCCCTACAACTATTATATTACTCCGTTATTCGTCATCGTTACTCTCTATCTCTCTTCCTCGATTTACCCTCGCGGTCTCTCTCTCTCTCTCTCTCTCTCTCTCGATAACGGTAGTAGCGCCCGTACGAAATTGTTTTGTCGATTCTGACCTTTCCACCGAAAGTGTTGCGTCGATACGTGCACCTGCACGAAACGCGAACGCGGTAGGTAGAATGACACGAAAACGACGCTCGTTTTCATTGCTCGAAGGATAAATTCGACCTTCCTCCGGACAAAAGTGTGCCTCGAAATTGGAATTATTGGATATACGTTTACTCGATGACCGACATATTTACATACGTGTGTATATGTGTATGTATGTGTGAAGGTATGTACGTGGATAAATGGTGACGTCATTTAATCGTTCATTACCTAATCATAATTTTAATCAATATTAGCGAAAATCATATCGTACGAATTTAATTCGATATAATTAAACAAACCACCGCATCGCTTCTTTCTCTTTTTTCTTCTTGTAACACACGTTTTTATGATATATAACTAAATGAAATATTATTTGTTGGATAAATGTTCTTTATTAAACGTTCCGTATATACGTACGTATAATATATAATATATCGTGTACACGCGAGCGTATACGTTCACGTATGTAATTACGTATATATATATGTATGTATATATCCACACACATACACACACTGTGTATATATATATGTATGTATAGATGATAAAAAAAAAGTTAGTGGGAACTGGCTGTAGAAAGCGCTTCGGTTTAACTCCGGACGGCGAATTAACGCGTGGCTGCCGTGTCGTCGTAGTCGAGAGATCGTCGTGATAATAACGATTTTCCAATTATACGCTAACATTACATAGGCGAGGAAGCTATACGTGCAACTTTGGCGACTACAACGTAAGCAAGTAAGTAAGTACTTACTTACTCGGCTAAGAATCGGAAGACACGTCGCTCTTTTTAACGATATGGCGATGATAGCCGTATAAGAAAAGTACACAGCAGGCAATAAATTTATGCTGACATCATTCAAATCTATGATTATATACGTTATAAGAGGCAATCATTAAATTAAACATCACTCGTTTTATCACTCGGTGATAATACTCGGTGAATATGTATTATATAGCGATGAGTCGAGGGTGGGGGAAAACGCGTGTTGAATGATAATACGTCACACGAATGACAAATGAATCCGTCTACCGTCGGACACGGATTCAAACGATAGATGACGATAGTTCACAAGATCATTCGAATTTCTAAGAAATACGGATAAATATTTTTCCTTCTTCTTCTTTTTTCTTTTTGCGAATAATCACGATCTATCAGCTTGGAAACATAATATTGACAAACAAGTTTTTCCCGGCATTTCACATTTGATACGATAATAGAAACTAGAAATAAATGTGTATGGATATTGTACGATCGGTTTCGTCGAAGTCTCGTCGTCGGAAAGAAATTAATTGTTGATTATACATGCCATAAAATAATTATTGTCAAATTGAATCATAACAGGATATTCTCGAACGAAACGTTTCGTTGCAATGATTTCTATGTTATTTTCGTGTGTGTATATATATAAATATATATAATATACATAACATATATATATATATGTACATATATACATACCTCAGCAAAGAAATAAAAAATAGATAAACAACAAATAAAAACAATCACAACGACAAAATATGTTTCTCGATAAATGCTCCATAAATAAAACGATTCAATTGCATTTAGTAAATATATATGTATATATACATACATACACACACACATATATACACGTACGAATAGTAGATATTTATGTATGTATGTATATACGTATATGTGTATGTATAAGTGATAAACAAAGAGGAGTACCAGCGTTCTCCTGAGACTCGCGAGTACTGTCTTCCATTTCTTGATGATTCCTTTTGTGATTAGCCAGGCCGAGTATAGCATCGATGCTGTGTCGTGGTGTGCTGCTGGTTGGTTTAGGCAGGACGATGTCCTGACTGTTTTGCGAGCTCGTTTCAACGAGCTGCTGCGAATCCATCGCCGTTCGTGAAATTTGACAAAAATTCCGTTCGAAGACGAAGAACTAATTTCACTCGAGTCCTCGTCAGTTTGTACGATTTATTTTCTTCCGTTTTTGTTATCGTTCTGTTGTTTTTTCGTTGCTTCTCAAAAAAAAAAAAATCGACGTAATAATTCACTTTCTATTTACGCGAGAACACGTTGCATCGTTGGTACAACGAGGGCCGATCATTTTCTTTTTCTTTGTATTTTTTCTTCTTCCCTTTTTCTTTTTTTTTTTTTTTGTCAATAAATACGAAACTCACGTCCGATACGTATCATTAATATCGTTCGTCGATCACTCGTTAAGATTTACAAGGTCACAAGGTAACGGCAACAAAACGATTTGCATTCATAGTCAATTAATTATGATAATATATATATATATGTATATACATATATATATATATATATATATATATATATAGTCACTATACGTATAAATCACTATACTAACTTCTTTCTCGACTTCGTTTCTTCTTCTCTTTTTTCTTCTTTTACGTTATATAAAATCAAATCAAAGCGTATGTCGCGACGACGTTTCCACGAAGGATAGCACGTTGACACGGTCCATCGTTGATCGCGACGTATTTCTCTTCCCTTCTTCTCTTTCTCTCTTCCTTCTTCTACTTCTTCTTCTTCTTCTTCTTCTTCTTCTTTCTTATTTTCACCGCACACAAAAAAGAAAACAGAAAACCTTATCGATCATCCTACAGAAATAAATAATAATTCTCCTTCAACGAATTATCCCTCGTCATTGTTTCACGTGCGAACGGATTATTAATTTCTTTCTTGATGTTCAAAACTCGAAGGATAGCACTTTTATTTCAAATATATACAGATTTCAAATACATCACTTACTTCGATTATGAGATATTTAAGAGCGTGTGTCTGTGTCGATACTGGTCGATCGAACTTTTCGAAAGAAGTCTTGCCGTTGGATCGATTGCGATCTATACTTTTCTCTCTTCTCCCTTCTCCCTTCTCTCTCTCTCTCTCTCTCTCTCTCTCTATCTGTTTCTCTCTCTCTCTCTTTCTCTCTCCGTCTCTCTTTCTCCCAAAATAAGTGTCGTCGTATGTAAGGGTCGATGCTTTGAGGAGAGCGTGCGTCCTACTCGAGGACTAGCCGGCCGTCGTCTAGCGGGGTGGCCTTTGTTGCAGCTGCACACAACTACTCACTTAGGGAAGCACGATATCGTGAGGGAAGAAAGAGGTGGGAACCCTGATTGAAATGGTATTGGGCGTGGCTTAGAACGACCAATGGTAGGGAAGCTCGAGGTAACTACTAACCAATCGTAATCAAGATAGAGGAACATGGCGAGACAGTGGTGCTCAATCATAGTGAAATTTTCATCTTTATCCAACCCCTGCCGATATCAACACGGTGGGGGAGAGTTTTCGGCTTGCGTTAGACTCCGAAGCGGAGATGGGAGGGAGGAAAGGAGGGTACGGGTAGAATACGGTAGGGTGGGAGTTGGGAGGTTTGAGAGGGGTGGAATGGTCGAACGACGAGTTTTCTTCTGGCTTCTGTGACAACGTACGCGGGTTTCCAGTCCTCTTCTACGTCTACGTCTCTCTCTCTCTCTCTCTCTCTCTCTCTCTCTTTCTTTCTCTCTGTGTATTCGTGTATGTGTATGTACGTCTATCTTCTACTCTATGAGTCTATGTACGTTTGTGTAAGACAGAGAGAGAGAGAGAGAGAGAGAGAGAGAGAGAGAGAGAGAGAGAGGGAAGCTCGTAGACGTGCGCAAAAGCGAACGTACGTAGAGGGGTGGTTCTCACTGATGTACAAACGTTCTCGCAACATACGCACGTATATCCACGTGAATATATGTATACGTGCATACACATATACAGAGAGAGAGGGAGAGAGAGAGAAAGAGAGAGAGACAGAGAGACGTGTAGACACGTATACGAAATACGCGTAGACACAAAGTGTACAGAGGGTGCCCGGTGTGGGTTGATTCTTGCGGCGGATTCTGGCATCCCCTGTAATTGCCAGAAATGAGGTAAAGCTTACCGCTTACGCCGAGGCTTCTATGCTCCTGTGTACATACCTATGTAGGTATATACAATACTTCGTGAATTTTAGAGACTAAGTAAGTAAGCAAGTAAGTAAGTAAGTAACTACTTACGTATGTAAGTACGACGTACAATACGAACTGTATGTATATGTATTCGTATCAATTGATCTCGATAACTAACTTTTTTTTTCTCCATTCATCCGACCGATTTCGTTTTAAGAAATAAATCGAATTACGATAATTCGACGATCGATTATCTTCTCTTATTTGTACGTTTAAGTATATACAGGCATGCATACGTATATCTATATGCGTGTATATATATATATATATATATATATATATATATATATATATATATTTCTATCGTTAGAAATTACTTTCAAACGAAGTTTCGATCGATCGAACGAAATTACGTAAATGAATCTGTTTGAGTGAGAATTAAACGGCAAAAATGTTCTTTTTTCATTTTATATTCCGAACTGAGGAACGTACGAATTTTGTAGTTTTATCTTTTGATTTGAATTTACCATCGAAAGGAATTTTCGTCGATTCGTCGTCGTGGAAACGAGAGTGTGTGCGCGCGTGCCTGTTTCTTTGTGTGTGTAACTATGTACGAAAGAGAGAGAGGGAGAGAGAGAGAGAGAGAGAAAAAGAAGAGTGGATAACAGATTTTTATCCGCAGCGTTCTTTCCATGAGTTTTCGGGATTTGCCTGGTGACAAAGCAGCAAAAACCGGGAACGCTTTTCCGGTTAGCAGAACGGCGCGCGTCCGGCTTGGAAATTGTTTCTTTTCCATTCCCGTAGACCAAAAACCAACGAGAGGACACAAAATAAATCCCTGTTTCCCATTCCACGCTCGATTCCGCGTATCGTCGTTACCATTTGGCGTTTTAGCCTGGGGGGAAGTGTACGCCCACAAAACCGCGCGACAAAAGATATCCGCCTCTAGCGAAACAGTAGCTTTGCTCAAAATCGATCTAACTATATCGAGCTAAATTATACGTTGCGGATGAATTCCCGTTTGGCCGTTATAGGAAAAGGACTTTCCTTCTTCCTATATATATATATATATATATATATATATATATATATATATATATATATATATATATACACACAGATATATATATATTATATATGTATGTATGTATGTATGTATGTATGTATATTTCTATTCTACAAACTTTCCAATACGATGATACTAAGATACTGTTTCTGATGATTGAACTTAAGGTGAAAGATTTTTTAAATTGTTCAAAACATTGAATATATTGAATACATATATGTGTGTGTATAGAGAGAGAGAGAGAGAGAGAGAGGGAATTACCATTCCCAACTGACTATAATTTGTCAAATATTCTGCTATTTCATAAAAATTATCTACTACTTAAAAATAAAATAAATTTCTTCACGCATTAACTTTAATTGTAATTTATTAAAAGACTCTTCGAAATTGTAAAAAGATCAATTAGATATCAGATATAAAAGACGAACTAGAAAAGAGAAAAAATTTTTCTTTGCGTCTAATTTAAATAAATGTCCCGTGTATCGGCTATGTAATAATTTGAGAAAGGATTGACACGTGCAGTTAGAAAGTAACTATAACAAGACCGTAAGGGATAAAATCTCGATAAAGGGTCTCGAAGGACAACAATGTTCCCACGAGCGTGCCGTGTCACGTGGAATTTACTTATCGGCTCTCGCGAATATTCGAAGAGTCGACGAGTCCTCGACAACGCCATTTTCCACCCCGCTCAATCTCGGCCACCAATCTAGCTCGTGGCTCCAGCATAGGGAGATAGAGATAGCAAGAGAGACCGTACGTGTGTGTGTGTGTGAGAGAGAGAGAGAAAGAAAAGAGAACCTGGAGAAAAAGCTTTTAAGTCCCTCGTGGAAATCAGATCACAGTTGCATTTAACCGGATCCCACTTACAGCGATAAATATCTGACAAAGAGAGAGAGAGAGAGAGAGAGAGAGAGAGAGAGAGAGAGAGAGAGAGAGTTAGGAACCAAGATGTGGAATTAGATCAGGCACATTTATTTTCTAACCTCAGCTCCTTCGATCCTATCCCTTCGGCACTTTACTTCCAGTTTTAGCTAATTTCGAACAGTCTGATCTTTCGACTCTAAACTTTTAACAGGGGTTCTTTTTTTTTTCTCTCTTTCTCTTTTTCTCTCAAGTGGCTCGATGGATTACTAACAGACGTTGAAAAACTCAGGTAGCTACGACGGTTAAACGGTTACGACCGTCCTCGTATTTGGAGCAAAGAGTGCCTATCTCGAAATGGATAATCGAAACACTCTTAAGCTACTTTTGTTAAGGCCCGGTAGCTTGCGAACCTATATTTTGGAAAAATGATGTTTCCATTTTGTGCTCGAGAAGTAAGCAGGCTATAATCAATGTAACGATATCCTCGAAAGAGGTGGAAAGGAAGAAAAGCTTTCTTAAAAAATCCTTTCGAGTATTCGATGAGTCATATAGATTCGATCTTTAGATATAACTGAAGTAATACTTATTTATGTTTATTTATCGAGGTCGATTCGATTTCTTTTTATTTATTTATTTATTTATTTATTTATTGTCTCTCCTCATTTGTTTCTTTTATCACGAAAAGTAACATCGCGTCGTGGGAAAGTTAAATAAATCAAAACTCGTATCATTTGTATCCGTTTAAACCAGGTGAAGGAGAGGGGAAAAATTAAAAGCAAAAAAGAAAGAAAGGATGTAACAAAATAAAAAGACGAAACATAAGAAAATAAATAAATAAATAAATAAATAAATAAATACATTAGAAAAGTAGATCGCAATATCCTACCTACGAGAAAAGAAAATAAATTTGTATTCTTTGATATTTTTATCGAATCGTAGGATCTATTCGAAACGTTAGAATTTTACGAGAATATAATAGCGTGAAAGAAACAGAGAGAGAGAGAGAGAGAGAGAGAGGGAGAGAAAGAGAGACAGAGAATTGAACGCAGAGAATCGGCAAACAAAGTAAGTAGTGGTAGATCCGATCGAGCGATATTCTTTCAATTTTCATTCGTATGTTTGAAAACCGTTCTAGCAAAACGAAGCGGATTCTCGACTTCATTGTAAACACATTGTCGGTCTTTAAGGTCCGGCTCGATCATCCGTTCGCAACAATGGCGCGTGTCCTGTCCGTCGAAAGGAGCAACGTTTATTCTCCTTCTCTCTCTCTCTCTCTCTCTCTTTACTTCTCTCGTCTCGAGAAAAAGGAGAGAAAACAGTTTAGCGAAAAATCTGACGCGAGCCGACTTGAATAAAAGCGACTGAACGACAATACGAAAAGGAACAAAATGGTAGCTCGTTTCGTTGATCAAGAGAGAAATTGTTAGAAGATGAAGAAGATGAAGAAGAAGAAGAAGAAGAAGAAGAAGAAGAAGGAAGAAGAGAAGGAGAGGAGAGGAGAGAAGAAAAAGAGAAACGCAGCTGCGTGTGCGACGGACGGGGAGCTCTCAGATGACCGAGATAAGTCTAATTTCGTTGTGACGGCCATTGAGAAAGTTTCGCTAGAGAATCATGAGATAATCCGCTCCAATTTTCCCCTGGGCGATCCGTTTTATCCGCAGAGAAAAAGAGAGAGAAAGAGAGGAGTGAGAGTAAGTGAAAGAATGAGCGAGCGAGATGAAAGAAAATTCTTCTTGTCTCTTCGTCGTGTCGTGAGGTGCGAAGAAGAAAATGGTGGTATTCTTCGTAATACCGGTAGCCACGAATTCGAATCGACGATGTCACCAATAGAAAAAAGATAATGGAGTATGCTATTTTTCCTATGTATATAAATAAATACGCGCGCGTGTGTGTGTGTGTGTGTACATAAATACATAAATACATATATATATATATATATATAAATATGTGTGTGTATGTCTCATTCTCACTTTCTCTCTCTCTTTCTCTTTCTCTTTCTCTTTCTCTTTCTCTTTTTTTTCGAAATAGAGAAAGAAAAGCTTGTTTGGTGCAGGGAAACCGCGGGTGGTGTTTTCCTTCCCATTGTCGAACTCAGACAGATCTCACAACAGGTTTTTACTAAGACTAAATTCTACTGCCACGGTGGTTGGTCCATCGAGAATGGTATTTATTTCTTAGTACACAAGGATCTTGGGATTTCCGACGCTTAATCTCTTGTCTATTATAGTATATTTGTAGAAAGAGAGAGAGAGAGAGAGAAGGAAAAAGGAAAAAAGAAAGAATACCTCATAAAGGAAAAGACATTCCGTTCTTAAGAAAAATCGAAATCATTTCTCAAATATTTCTTAATACTTTCTCATTCCATCTTCGATCGTATTTTTTTCAAATCCTTTAAATATTCCTCTCGAAATAAATAAGGTATCATATTGATCAACGCATTTGGAAGAATTTTAAGTATTGGCAAGTATCTGCAGAATTTGTAAAATTTAATCTTTTATGTATGAGATTAAAAGCATTTAAAGAAAAATGAATACATTAAAACTCTCTCTCTCTCTTTCTTCCTCTCTCTCTAAATAATCTTTTTCAAAACATGTTGAAAATACTTCGTAAACGATTGACCGCAATTCTCTTTTGTTTCACAAAACACGCAAAAAAAATAAGAAGAAAAACCAAGAAACAAGAACAAGAAGGAAAAGAAGAAGAAATATAAAAAAAAAAAAAAAAATAGAAACGCGAACGTAAAAAATTCGTCGATCTCTCATTCGACGCGTTAAGTATTTAAGTGGGTACTTACTTGCCTACTTACCCGTTCCACGAAGTCGAATTAAGAGAATAAAAAAAAAATAACGAGAAAAAACAAAACAAAAAAAGTACAACAGAAAGAAGAAAAATAAATAAAAACGAAAAAGAAGAAGAACTCGATGGCTTCAATCCTTACGATTGTGCCAACCTGGAGCGTCTTTAGATATATAGAACAGGATGAAAATCGGTGATAGTGCGCAGCACATTCGAAGAACAAATTACGTTCGCAGGCCACAGGACAGGGACAGGATAGGACAGTATAGGACAGGACGAGATAGAGCGTCATCGTCGCTCCCGTTTGCAAAGGGCTTCTCTCTCTCTTTCTCTCTTTCTCTCTCTCTCTCTCTCTCTCTCTCTCTCTCTCTCTCTACCTCTACCTCTATCTATTTATCTCTCTCTCTCTCTCTCTCTCTCTCTCTCTCTGTGTACGAGCCCACCTACCAGCCTTCTCCAGCTATCTCATCTTCTCCTTCCCCCACCATCTGACTCTGTTTCCCTTCCTCCCTGTGTCTCTCTCTCTCTCTCTCTCTCTCTCTCTCTCTCTCTCTTCCTTCATCTCTTGATCCTCCTCTCGCGTTCCACCATCCGTGGTACTCCAGCTTAATTAACTGTGTATACACTGCCGTCAACTCCTACCGTTGTCTTGCTCCCGCCAATTGGAGCCCAGTACCGTTTCACAGAGAGCGAGAGAGTAAGAGAGAGAGAGAGAGAGAAAGAGAGAGAGAGAGAGAGAGAGTGAGAGAGAGACACACACACACACGCACCGACATACACGTGGGTGTGGATAAGTGTACGTGTGTACGTAGAAATAGCTTGACACACACAGGTAAACGATGCTAGCGACACACGTAAACGAGGTATCCCCGTTTAATTCTCGCGGCATGATTTCATCAAGTCAACCATCTCTGTACCTTCTCTCTCTCTCTCTCTCTCTTTCACTCTCTATCTCTTCTCTCTCTCTCTCTCTCTCTCTCTCTCTCTCTCTCTCCATCTCTTTTGCTCTATCACTTCTCCTCGAATTTACTCTTGTCTCGGTATCTCTCTTACAACCTTCTATCTCTATCTATATTTCTATCTCTATATCTCTATATCTTTCTCTCTCGATCTTTCTATCCATCTGTTTCTCTTGTTTTCTCCTTCTCCTTGTCCAAAATCCTCTCTCATCTCACGAATTTCGTAATGAACGGCAACTTGACAATCTGAGAGACGAGGGATCATCGTTACTAGCGTCAGGTTAATCTGTCAGGAACAATAGAGAACGCGTGGGGAGTCCGGAAATGAAACGCTCCGACTCTCAGGCTCGATTTGAGAAGTTAACAAAGTCTCTATGTGTTTATATGTGTGTACGTGCGTCTCTTTCTCTTTGTGAATGTGTGTATGTGTGTATGGATCCAAAAGATGACCGACCAAATGGTCACTTGCTTTTGGAAACGTTTATCTTTTTGTCGATACCTTTCCTAATGGTCGCTTTCCAAATGTTTCATATTAATTTTCTCGAGTTTAAATCATAAATTATTTCAATTTCAGGAGAGAGAGAAAGAGAGAGAGAGAGAGAGAGAGAGAGAGAGAGAGAGTGAGTGAGTTAGTAACGTCATCGTTATTTGTCACTGCAACGTCATCGCATTGCCCTTGACCGTCCGAACGTCCATGCTTCGAATCAATATCACATATTTTACATGATCGAAAACGTGGTTTCGTTACCACGAATAAAAGCCACTTCGAAATATATACTACATGGTTACGTATGTATTCACGTATGTACGTATCGATAAACCTGCGAGTATATCTGTACATTATAAGTAAAAAGTATTTCGTCGAAAGGCGAGATCAATTGAAAAATTTCGTCGTCTCGTTAAATAAATACGAGTGTTTAAAATTAGGAAGGATTATTGATACAGATTTATCTATCAAAATTATTCAGCTTCCAACGTTAGAGATACTTCAGTTTTCTACGGGATATCTTAAAAAGCACCATAAACTAAAATTAACTCTTCAATGAATGCCGATGGTTTCTTTTTCTTTCTATTTTCTTTTTTTATTTTTAAGCGGTATAAATAAGTGCAAGAAAAGAAAAAGAGAGAAAGAAAGAAAGAGAGAAAGAGAGAGAGCGAGAGAAAGAGAGAGACAGAGAGAGTAGATAACTATAGAAAAAAATCGAAGAGAAATCTTTCCGACGATGCCGATGGTGTTATCGCCTCCGTTCTGTCTGTCGACGATAGTAGACGAAAGCGTGAGAGGGAGAGATGGTAAGAGAAGTAGTGAGGTGGTAAAAGGGGGAGGAAGAGACGATGGGTGGGTGGAAGAGAGATAGGACGAGGTGAAAAAGCGATACAGATAGAAAGAGGGGTGTTAAAAAGAGAGAAAGAGAGATCAACTGTGTATATCAGCGAGCATATAGAATGAGAGAGAAAGAGAGAGAAAGAGAGAGAGAGAGAGAGAAAAAGAACGATTTGGCGCTGTACAAAAAGCACAAAATTAAATTTCGGGTCCCCCTTGCGTACGCAATATACGAAGCTCGGGTATGTTGGGCGCGAAGCGGGAAGGGACAGTGGAGGTCCTCTCTCTCCAATGGCGTTTAGCGGTACGTTAACTATCATTCGGTCTCTCCTCCCTGGGGCCAATCCGCTAACCCGTGTTTACCGATGCCCCGGGCGTTGTTAAATAAACTATGGGACCGTGTCCCGGGGTCAGACGATCACTACGTGCGATTAAAAGCATGAAACATTCTGAGAAGCGTGTAGTCGGTCTAACGTTAAAGAACGATTTATGGTCGGTAGTTGTCAAATGATACCGTCTATAGGATATAGTATAAACATTTGTTGCATGTTATATTATATATATATGTATTTGTTGTTATATGTATATATATATATATGTATGTCTATGTAAGTGGAACGAATCATTGGTTTTCAGTTCGAACGAGATCGTTTATTATCGTCAAGATAGGTCGAGATATTTGTCATCGTTTTTATTCCATTATAGACTTATACAGATTTTTCTTCTTCTTTTTTTTATATGATCATTAACGCGAGAAAATTCGCCATTACGAATTTAACTATATATACATAAATATATATACATATATATATATATATATATATATATATATATATATATATACATATACGTATGGTATATATATGATGGTTTATCGAACAAATGGTACTATTTAGTTTATAAGTAACGATAAGGTGAATCAGATTTGAAATCGATTTGAGTAAAAGTTTTTATCGGCAAATCTGATCCCGTCTCCGCAGATGGACATTCTTGTTTCCTGCTGCGTGCATATGCCAAGGATAGGAGTGCACGCTTTAAACTTGCGACGTATTTATCTCTGTTGGATACCTTTGTAGCCAACATGGGTCTACTCTTTCGTGCCATGTGTTCCCTTTACCTTTCTTCTCTCTCTCTCTCTCTTTCTCTCTCTCTCTCTCTCTCTCTCTCTCTCTCTCTTTCTCTTTTTTCTTTTAACTTATCTACTTACTTATTTTTTTCTTCTTTTCCCATTTTCATTTTTTATTTTTTCGATACGCGTTCTCCTCCCGTCGATCACGATATCTTTCCATTCGTTCGTTTCTTGCTATCTCGCGATCATCCGCAACTATTATAAAGGAAAGGACTCCATAAATATATATATATATATATATATATATATATATATATATATATATATATCACCCACTTCGTAATTCCTATGACGATTAAATCGAAAACGCGAAATCGTTTAATTCCTTTATCGTTAATACGTCATTACGCCCACCATTCCGATATAATTTTCAATTTACGTTCGCCGCGCTATTTCATTCTCTCTCTCTCCCTCTCTCTCTCTCTCTCTCTCTTTCTCTATCTCTATACATAAAATAAAGCGGCCATTTCATACGATAATTTCTCCGACGGTTTATAGATCGATCGGCGATTAACAAAATTCGACTGACTCGATCGAGTCACTTTGCTTATTTATCTCGATCGACAAATGTATGTAAACATACATACATACATACATACATACATATATACGTACATAGATACATACATATATACGTATATACATTCTGAAAAAAAGTGATTCAATGTTTTCGTTAGATTTCTTTTTCGGGATTTACAACAAACAACAATAAAAATGGAAACGAAAAGAAAAAGAAGAAAGAACAGGAATCAAAAATCTGCAAAATTCCGAGTAGTTCAATAAAAAGATATAAAAAATAGAAAAAAGAGATATGAACTAAAAGAGAAGAGAGAGAGAGACAGAAAGAAAGAGAGAGATAGAAAAGATGTGGTAGGATGGGAGAAAATTCGCTTGCTCGCATCCGACGAAATCAGTTCTTTTTCATCGTCGCCTATTCGTAGAGAGCAAGGAGTACCGAGAGCTCCTTTCGCGCGAGGGCAAATTCACGCGTTCGCACGCGACCGGGCTTTATGGTGAACTCGGCTTTACAAATCCGATGTGTTCAGCGGCGTTGTGCGTTGGGATTCGGGAGGAGAAAGAGTGAGTGAGAGTGAGAGAGAGAGAGAGAGAGAGAGAGAGAGAGAAAGAGAGAAAAAAAGAGAAAGAGAGAGAGAGAGAGAGAGGAGGAGGAGGAGGAAGAGGGAGAAGAACGAGCGCCCTCCGCCAGCCATGTTTGTGGGTTTATAAATTGGGTACGGCGCTGGGGATTTTTCTATTAGGACAAAATTGGTTCTTTCAACCGCCACCAGAGTGGGCTGCCCTCCCCCTCCTCTTCACCACCCTCTATCACTCTCTCACTCTCTCTCTCTCTCTCTCTCTCTCTCACTTTGCCTCACCTTTCATCCCTCTTTTCCTCGCTTCCTCTTTTCTGCTTTCCCTCCTCTATATCTCCGTCTCTCTTTTACTCTCTCTTTCTCTCTCTCTCTCTCTCTCTATCTCTCTTTCACATTCTCTCTTCGTTGAATTGCGAGGGAGGAGTGGAACGGGATGATTTGCCAGGGGCGGATAGAGAGAGAAGAGAGAGGAGGAGGAGAGAATAAAGAGTGAGAGAGAAAGAGCAAAGAGTAAAAGAGAGACAGAGAAGGAAAGAGAGACAGAAAGAGAGAGAGATAGAGAAGGGATGGAACGCGACGAGAGCGTAGTGGTAGGGTGGAAGCTCTCAAAAGTCGATATTTCCGTCACCGCTGTTATCGGTGTTTCCTACATTCCGTGTCCAGCGTCGTCATAAACGAGGTTACCGTTCAAAGTGCCGCCGCCGACGCCAACTACGACGACGAGGGTTCCGAAGAAACCTTTGGCATCTCTAAGTCTCGTCGAGGAGGAGGAAGAAAAAGAAAGAGAAGAATAAGATGATGATGATGATGAAGAAAAAGAAGAGGAAGAAGAAAAAGAAGACTCTTCGATCCTCAAATACGTTCATTATTTCTTCCTCTTTGACAATCATTCTCGAGATACTCTACCAAAGCAGCTTTCGATCCGAAGCAACTTTGGAGTTATCTCGAAAAATGCGATAAAAAAAAAAGGAAAATAAGAAAATAGGTAAAAGAAAAATGAAACACCCCTGTCGATATAATAAAAAAGATGAAGAAATATTTTCGTTAGAAGTAAGTAGGTATGTAGGTGTATGCATATATGTACGTACATACGCGTAAATAGCTACTTACATATTTTCTTCTTTTATCCGATATGTTCATCTCGTTCATTCTCTCGAAGAGAATAGTTAAAGAGGGAAATTTCTGAGAACCTAGGCGCGCGCGCGCGCTCGCAAGGATGGTCTTCAACGAACGAAGAGTAAATTTTGTTAAACGTTCGCGTGGAAAGTAGATATAAACGAGGAGATTGAGAATTTAGGTCAGCGAGCAAAGTAACGTTGAGAGTAAGAGAGAAAGAGAGAGAGAGAGAGAGAAAAAGATAGCGCGCGAGCGATTAACCTCTTGATATAAAATAATTAATCTCTTACTCTACGAATTTACTCAAGCGAATGGGTATTAAACTATCCATTCGGTTATAACTTTGGAATAGCTTAGAGCAGTTTATCGCGAGTTTAGGTGTTCATGGTAGCGTATCGTCTGGGGCCAACTTGATTTTATACAACCGCTTAATTAAGCGTTTGCTCGGCTCGATGGAAATTAATTTAATAGGAAAGCCGCTTAAATGGAAGGATTGTTCGATGGCATTTTCTTTATAGATATCTCTATAGTTTTGTTCCTAGGTAGTTTTAAGAGACGCGTAAGCCGAGTCCTGATTTTTTTCATTTCGTTTAGTTTCTTTTCATCGTGTATTTTTCTTCTACCTTTCTTCATTCCTCTCTTTCCTTTTCTTATTTTTCTTTTTACAATTTCACTTTCTTCTCTCTGTCGCAACACGGAAGACTAATTACAAGACCGGCTATTTTTTCATAGCGAATGAAATTATCGACCACCGTTGGTGGTGTTGGTAATGGCGATAGTAGTGTTGTTGACGATGTCGTTCTTGCCAGCGAAATAGTGGTTTAACGAAGTTTATCGTTAGCAACGAGATGATTTCGCGAGTACTATGGCGTTTCTCTAGTCGAAAAATAGGGGAAAGAATTCTTATGATCTATGAACTATCAAACTCGGTGGGACGTTTATAAATGCCCAAAAATCCGATTGACCGCGTTCAGTCTCCTAATCGATTGTAGAAAGATCGTCATTGCGATCTTTACATATGTATATACATGTATCTATGTATACATATGTACATACTTTCATACATAGTTTAGCCACCCTTCAGATTTCCACGTTTGAACTCGGCAAAAGGTGCCATCTGCGAACGTAATGAAAATAATAACTCTGACGCAAATTTTATTGTTTCCGAAACGTCCCTTCGAAGATTGAGATAGGGGAATGCTCGAACGAGTAACACTTTGTCAAAACTCCACGATCGTACAATAAGATTTAACATTCATCGAGTAATTTTCTCTGCTGAAATGAACTTTAACTCGATCTCTCACTACATTCAGTTTAAAGTGTATCATTTTTTTTCTTGCCTTTCTTTGCTCTCTCCCTCTCCCTCTCCCTCTCTCTCTCTCTCTCTCTTTTTCTTTTTTTTTTTACTTTTTCTTTTTTTTCTTTCTTCCATATTTTTTTTTCAACGGCACATAAATCAAACGCACCGTCGATGAAGGTAATATAGAAGTATCGAATGTTCTGCGATAAAAATCAGGGGAATCTAAAAAGTCATTCGTTTCGATTTATCGACGATATCCAACGATTATTTATTATTAAATTTTTAATCGTATCAATATATTGAGATTATTGGGATTATTGGTATTATTAGATACTATATATTTCTCATATAACCTACATGTATCGGAACATATAAATACGTAATGGTAATAGAAATATCCATGACGATACTATGTTACCTGTCAGTTTAATGTCCACCTATATAAACATAATTAAAACAACGAATTAGATATTTCGTTCCTCGCATTATTACCACCTCCCATTTCTATTTCGTATATCGCATACGCTAGATAAAAACATACACGATCGTAGATTAGAAACTATCGCGTGGATTTTTTTAAGTACCTTCTTCCGATAAATTTCAAATACGATCTGCGATATGAGAAGTCGGGAGACGCGAAAAGAAAAAAAGAAGGCAAAAAATGAAAATACGAGAAAAAAACAGACAGAGGAAAAAGAAAAGAAGGAAGAAGAAGAGAAGAAAAAACGACGGAGATTCGAGCAAAAATTGATTCGATTCGATACGATTCGATTCGAAATACCCAGTCACTAACAGGATCCATAGAATAACGAAGAGATATCTCCCTAAGGGGAAGGAGAACAACTCCCATAGGAGGGGTAAGGAGGAGAGAAGAGGGTTGATGAGAAGGGATGAGTGGTGAGAGGAAAGAAATAGAAGGAGGAGGAGAGGGTGGAAGTCCAAAAGGTCTTTTCGGTCATCATTTGGCTTGACTTCACGACCGATTAGAATCGGCCGAAAGAAAATCGCTGTGCGGTGTGGCGCGACGATCGTTTATAAACGGCCGCGTTTGTGGTGAGCGAGGGGGTGAGTGCGCGCGCGCGCGCTCACGCGATGGTCCGCTTAAACGTTAAAACGAAGGGGGTTCCATAAGAGCTAAAGGCGAGCTCAAGGAGAAAAGACTACCCCTCCCTTCTTCTCTCAAAAAAGATGGGGGGGGCGGTGGAGATTGGAGGGGTGAAGTGAGTCGCCTGTAACCGAATTACATCAATCCCATTTCACATCGTTTTGACATGGCAATCGAATTGAGTCGCGCGCAACTATTGTATTTTTTCGTCGGGGAATGAAAAAGAGTAGAGTTGTGGTGGGGTGCAAAAGTAAGAGAAAGAGGGAGAGAGAAAGAGATCGGGGAATTCGACTTTTCATCCCCATTTTGTTGATGGTTGTTTGGCGTTGATAGTAGTAGTGATGATGATGGTAGTAATAGTGGTAGTGGTAGTGGTAGTGGTAGTAGTAGTAGTAGTAGTAGTAGTACTGGCACGTTGCTGGCGCGAGGGGCAAAACGCCTTAACTTTTCCTTATCGAAAATAAGTCGTTAGTCGGCCTTTCATCTTTAAACGAGTTTTCGTGGCGTTCTGAGTTTTTACTCCAAACCAAATCCTCCTACCCCTATTCCTTCCACGTTCCTGTAGAGAGAGAGAGAGAGAGAGAGAGAGAGAGAGAGAGAGAGAGAGAGGTTAACGTTTCCAACGTTATTTACACTTTCTTCTCTTTTTCCCTTTTTCCCTAATGTGTCCCGACTGGCTACTCCAAAAGACATATTTATCTAACCATCTACGTTTTGCCTCGATTTAAAAGATTTCCTCGAGATCTTTTCATCCAACTAATTTTGTTTTCCATCTCCGACAATTTTTTCAAATCTCCTTGGCAACGCGCGCGTTTCAACTATCGAAGTTATCGAAATTTATAAATCGTTTACGTCAGAGTGGGCGGGTGTTCCGGCGAGTAGAAGGGAAGGTGGAAGGCGAGACGGGGGAAGCGGAGAAGGAGAAGAAGGGTTGGGGAAGATGGTCGATCATGGGTAAATAACGTGGACGTATCGGATTTAATTCGATTGAAAATATAAACGGGGAGAGGGTAGAGAGCCAGGAGTAATGACGAAGAAATTTTGTACGGGCAATCGATTGAAAATCGAGCAACAAATGATTTTATTTATTTACATTGTCCGACAGACATTACACTCATTCAACGGTCATTGTTTCCAACCTTTCGATTAAACAAGCTCATTCGCGTGTAATGCGATTAATGTGGGTTTATGAAAGGGAAGAAGAAAGAAAAAAATGACAACAAACAAACAAACAAAAAAAAAAGAAGGATAAAGGGAAAGAAAAACGAGAAGCAAAAAAGGAAAAGAACGAAGAAAATAGTATATATGTGGTATATATCATACTCGGAATGATCGGGATGAATTTCAAGGGTGGAAAAGCAAATTTAAAAGAGGTGTTCCCTGATCCGGCCAATGGTCGTTTCCGTAGAAGAAAAGAAAAAGATAGAGGGATGAGTCCGAGGTAGTAAGTCCGAGAGTTATTGTCGTCGACGGTTGCGAAAGAAGTGAGAGACAGAAAGAGACAGAAACAGAGAGAACAACAGAGAGAGAAAGACATAGGAAAGGGTCCCCCTTCCTCTTGTTGCTGGCCTCGTCGTCATTGCTGGCCTCGTGGTGTGGCTTAGAAGAGTACAATGCTGTAAAACCACCGGCAATCCGCTTACGGCGTGACATCTTTACGCAATTACCAATAATTGCTTCCTCGCTGGGACAGAGCCTCGTAAACCTAATTAGGCTTAAGAATGCAATCGGAGACGCGTCGAGGGGAAACTCGTTCCTTTCACACGAACGCTACGCGCGAACACCTAAACTTTTTGCTTCTATAATACTTCGATAAGCCCTTTTTTCTATTCCATTTTTATTTTTATTATTATTTTTTCTTCTTCTTCTTCTTTTTTATCTTCCTTTTCTTCTTCATTTCTTTTTTCCAAAGAGCTTCGCGCGCGCGAAACTTCCCCTCTTTTTCTTCCCTTTCTCTCCCCCTATTTTTTTTTTTGTCACCAAAAATCGTACAATGTTTTTCGTAATCAAGTACTTTCTTCTTTTCATCCTTTCTTTCTATTTGCTTCTCTGTTTTTTTTTCTCGCGCGAAATATCAGAGATATCGATAATAAGAAATTTAATGTCATTCGGTTGGAAATTTCTTTTCTTTTTCTTTTTTTTCTTTTTTTTTTTTTTTAACGATCGATGGAAATAAATCTACGAGGAATAAATATGTTTCGTATAGTATGTATTAGTTAAATCAATGTAATAGATATTTATAATCAGAGAGAGAGAGAGAGAGAGAGAGAGAGAGAGAGAGAGAGAGAAAGAGAGAGAGAGAGAGAAAGAGCGATAGTAAGGAATAGGCTTGAACGAAAACATTTCATTCCTCTCTCTCTCTCTCTCTCTCCCTCTCTCTCTTTCCCTTAAAACAGACGAGAAGCGTCTTAATTAAGTTCGTTCAAATTATCAGCAATTATCGAGACTTCGGTGTAATTCCGTTAGCAACACTGTGGTACGGGAAAAGACTTTGCTAAAAGCATTTCCTACAAATGTAAAATCTAATTTTCGATAGATCGACGAGAGAAATGACGTCGATGCGATTCTTCAGAAAAAACACGTATTCGCTACTTATCTGGAGTATTTACTCCGATCGTAAAAAAAAAAAAGAGGAAGAGAAAAACAGGTACGACACGTATCATATAGCGAAATAAAAGTAATAAAAAAAAAAAAATCAAACAAAAAAGAGAAAAAAGAATAAGGAAAAGAAATCCACAAACAGGAAGCAAAAGAAATCAAATAAAAATAAAGAAAGAAAGGGAGGAAGAAAAAATGTCATTATTTAAACGAAACAATAATCAATAGTGTTCTACTTATCTCTTTGTTTTTTCGATCTAACGAACAGTCGAAATACTATTACGACATTCTCTCTCTCTCTCTCTCTCTCTCTCTCTCTCTCTTTCACTCGACGATCTCCTTTCCGACTATAACGAAATCACGTCGATTCATTTCAACGAGTGTTCTCCTTCGTATCGTAATCGATCTGTTTGGAAAAGAGATGGAGGACGAGGACGAGGACGAGGACGAGGACGAGAACGAGGAGGAGAAGGAGGAAGAAAAGGAAGAGGAGAAGGAGTAGGAGAATGAGAAGGAGGAAAAAGGAGAAGTAGAAGAAGAGACGAGAAGAGGTGGGGTAACCGGTGAATTCTTCAATCTCGATCCACGGGATACGACGAAAATTGCCCTTTCTCTCTTTGCTTTCCTTTCTGGAAATTCAACGAACGGAACACCGCGGCACAATTGTCACGTATACGCCAACTTTCGAGGGAAATAAAGAGGGTAAAACGGCGTATAAAGGGTCGTTCCGTGTGGAAAAGAGAGAAACGACTTCGAGAAAATCTTTGAAACAGAAAGAGAAAGAAAAAGCAAAAGAAAGAGAGAGAAAGAGAAAAAGAAAAGGTGAAAGAGAAAGAGAGAAAGAAATACATACATACACACATATATATATATAATGTGCACGAATACATATATCCATACATACATTCATGCATCTATACGTGCATGATATATATATATATATATATATATATATATATATATATATATACGTAATGTCACACTCAAGGGAAGTACTTCTGGAGGAGGGTCTTTCTTCTGGAACGGCTTACGAGGTACTACAAGAAGAAGGCGCTCTGGAAACGTCTTTTGCTTCTTGAAAAGGACGTGTGGCGACAATTCCATTGTGCATTCCATTTGGTCGGCCGCTTTGAGATACAAGCACGCATATCCTTTGTCCCTTGCGAGAAAGCATGAAAGAGAGAGAGAGAGAAAGAGAAAGAGAGAAAGAGAGAGAAGGTTTCGTGCTTACAGCTTGTGCACCCAGGATTACGAAAGGTGAAAAGTATTTTGACACCCGGAATAATGGAACCGGCCACGGGGTGCACCCAATTAGGTATCGCTTGGCCCGTGAAACTCTGTTGAGCAAACTAGACAACTGTTTTTTCTATACCACAGGAAGAAGATTTGATACTCTTCTTCTTCTTCTTCTTCTTTTTCTTCTTTATCTTTTTATTTCTTTTTCATTCCTTTTCTTTTCTTTTCTTTTCTTTAACCGTATCTTTTATTTTTCAGTTTGCAGTAGAACAGTTTGCTCTATTGTGCGTCGTGTTCGTCATTCTTTTCTTTTTTTCTTTCTTTCTTTCTTTTCTTTTTTTTTTCTTTATAATGCATTTAAATTGCAGCACAAATATTCATATGGAGGGTATAATTATAAGAGAGTTTTGTGAAACGAATTTGTATCGTTAATGGTTACGTGTATGCAGATTTTCTTCTTCATGAATAACGATAATGATCGAATTAAGAAAGTTGAATTAATTGTGTTGATTAAGAAGGATATGTAATGACGTAATTACTTATTTACATACGTATCTCAGTCGGTAATTAATACGAAAAAGTGTATTAATCATAAGTCATATATTTTTCGTTCTGAGATTGTGTTTTAGATATTTTACGTAGGAATTTATTTAAGAATTATATTTCCGTAATTACGCGGACGGAAATAGTAAATCAATAATCATTCACGAGAAAATTAATTATTCGATGTTATTTTAAAATGTTACAAACAGCCTCCGACAAAATACGTCTTTTAATATCTAAATCGACTTACATATATAAATACATATATTCTTTCTCTTTCTCTCTCTTTCTGATTTTCATTATCTGCCTCTTTCCCTCACATTATTACAATCATCAACTCGTATGAGATTATACAGAGATAAGATTATTTTCATGCTTATTTACTTACAGAAATAAACAAGCAGCAGATGTATATTTTCATTTAGGCGATCTGAATTTTTTTCTTCCTTTTCTTTTTTATCTTTTTTGAATAAACGAACAAGAAAAATTTGGAGAAAATAAAGATCTTTTGAAAAATAAGAAGAAAGAAAGAAAGAAAGAAAGAAAGCGAGAGAGAGAGAGAGAGAGAGAGAGAGAGAGAGAGGTTCGAAATATTCGGGAAACGAGCGGGAACGACTTCCTTGTAACTACGGATTCTTTCGAACAATCCCGTTCAGGAAATTTCTCTACGTCCGGGAACGAGTAGAAGAGAGAAGAGTGACGAGAGATAGAGATAGATAGATAAATAGAGAGATAGATGGATATATATATATACATACATATATATATATATATATATATATATATATATATATATATATATAAATGGAAGATGAGAAGTAAAAGGAGAAGGAGAAGGTGAGAGAGTAAATCGGCCGATCAGAAGAGCCCTTCCTCCTCCCTTAGACTCCGAGCCGGATAATAATGAAATTTCAGGATAATCGGTAGGCAATTCATAGTCTCTGAGTAACTTTCTATTAACTCGCTAACGACGACAGTCTGCAATCGTGGTCGCATTGAGGTCGCTTATATAAGACAATCTCCCGTGAGAAGATGGGCCTTTCTATATCCCTCCTCCTCCTCTACATCACCCTCCCACTCTTCCATCCTCCTCAACATCCCTCTTTCTCCCTCCTTCTCTTTTCTATCATCTCTAAAGCGGGATCGAGACTCGTCTCACTCATTACTTTATCCTTTCTCTCTCTCTTTCTCCCTTTAGCTTTGCACCAATCGCGAGGATCCATTTCCTATCGACTCCGAGAGACACTTTGGCTCTTTTTTTCCTCACCAAGAGCCTTCGTCTACGTTCCCGTTTCGTTCCTCTTTCCTCCTCCAACTTCCTCTTTCTCTTTCCTAACTAGCCTTGCCTCACCTGTAATACTCCAAAGGTGACAAGGTTCGACTGGAAGTAAAGAGATAAATAGATAGATAGATAGATAAATAGATAGATAGATAGATAGATAGATAGATAGATAGATAGACAGATAGATAGACAGATAGATAGATAGTAGATAGATACAGAGAAAGAGAGAAAGAGAGAAAGAGAGAGATAGGCTGCTTCGTCGTCAGAGACTAATTTTAGGTCGGCTAATGTCGTTTCGCTTTTAATGAACATCTCCGTTCGTTAAGTACGTTTCTCCATCTCCGCCTTGCCCGCGAAGTGGCTCCTCTACCGGAGACCGATCTCTCTGCAGCTATTTTTCACCTACGATTCCTCCCCCACCCCTTTTCCACCCCCACCTTCTCCTTCTCCTCCTCCTTCTTCTTCTTCTCTTCCTTCTCTTCCTCCTTCTCCTTTTTCTCCTTCTTCTCCTTCTATCTCTTCTTTTTCTATTTCTTCTTTCGACGCTGATCGAAATGCTGATACTCGAAGTCATTTTTCTGGTTAATAATATCAGACATTTTTTCTTTTTTAATAATAATTGATATCACATAGAACGTTACCGATCGAATATCGTTTAAAACGATAAGAGGAAATTTTTATTCTGTTGGGATAACTTCCTTCTCCATCCCCTCTTCCCCTTCTCTTCACTCTTTTCCTTTCTTTTCCTTTCCCTTATTTTTGCAACAGTATTTAATTGTAATTGATTTTAAATGGCTATGATAACGATAAGAGACAATCGAAGGTTGTTTCGTAACGATAAAAAGGAAAAGAAAGAAGAAGGGAAGGAATGTCCTCGTGGAGAAATCGTCGGTCTTCATTTTTAATTAGTAAAATATAACCCAATTGGAAATATATTTTTTCCACACATATATATATATGTGTGTGTGTGTGGGTATATTTTTTTATATATACATATATAATTTTTTATAGGTCTTCTTTCCTCTTTTTATTTTTTCTTTATCTTTTTTTTTTCTTTTTTTATGTTATATCATATCTTTTACATATTTATATCAGTAGAATATAATCTAATTGGAAATATATTTTTTCTTCACACACACACACACACACACATCTATATACATAATTTTTTATAAATCTTCTTTCCCCCTTTTTTTTTATGTGTTAGATCATTCAACAAGAAATATTTTATCCAAGTTAATACAGATGTACGTTATAAATTCTAAAAGTCAATTGAATCGAGAGAATATTAATCATTAAATTAATTGCGTCAATTTAAATGTTCGAGGCGTTCGTAAACAGCTACTTTAGCTAATACCAAATGTTATCTTGGAATTACGCGAGCCACTTTATCCGTTCTATATTTTTCTCGTTAGAAAAAAAAAAAAAATCATTCTGAATCACGAGTCGATTAATTCTACAATATAATGCTCGAGTAGTAACGGTTGGTAGAACGATAAAGAGAAACGTATTCTCTTATATGTTCCGTTTATATCCATGGGTCAAGGAACGAGATAACGTTCGATTATTTCACGATAGATCCTATATAATTTCAAAATTTTCGATTCCCATTTAACACAGGTAAATACGAATTAAATATCGAATCCAAATTATCATTTACTTTCAAATTTCCATTTTTCTTTCTTTCTTTATTCTTTTTCCTACTTTTCCGATCGAAAAAAAAATTATCATATCGTCGATTATCTTCTTGGCCGTACGTATATACGGTAAATAAAAAATTCAATTACAAAAATATATATACATATACATATATATTATCGACCAACCGATATAATAAAACGTTTTTGAAAGTAGAGGAAAAAAAAGAGTATGAAAAAAAAAATGTAGAAAATTCGTCTGAGACTTACGATTAGAGAGAAGGTGTGTGTATGTATGTGTATGTAAGAAAGAGAGAGAGAGAGAGAGAGAGAAAAAAGAAAGAAAGAAAGAAAGAGAGAGAGAGAGAGAGAAAGAGAGAGACTGGCAATGACCGAGTTAACGAACGAAAGAGACGAAAACTGCGATAACCCGATGTGTTATATGAAATTGTTATTCCCTCGGGAACGAAATCACGCGAATTTATTATTCCTTACATTTATCGTCTTCTTAGAGTTCTTAATAAAGAGAAAGAGAGAGTGAGAAAGAGAGAGAGAGAGAGAGAGAGAGAGAGAGAGATTGAGATAACACGGTTTTGAGGGAGAACGAACGGAGAACGGAAAAAGAAAGAGGAGTGGGGGTGAGTGGTAAAAAGAGAAAGAAAGAAAGAAAGAAAGAAAGAAAGAGAAAGAAAGAAAGAGAAATTTCGTTATCTTTCATTATTCTATTTTAAACGAAGAAGCGCGTGGTCTTTTAAACGATATGATTGTGTTGTAAAAAGCGTTTAAATGTCCGACGACGGTACTCAATCGACGACGAAAAAAATTGATTAGTCGATTACTAGATATTTTTTTTTTTTGATTACTTTTTTTTGAAATTTGTTATTATAATATATACGGATGTGTTATATAATATATATTGTAATCATTGAATTTGTTTATCGATGTAACATCGAGAGTGTATTATATTTGATTTAAAAACATAGAAAAATAAAAAAGAAAAAAGGAAATGACGCAAAGAGAATATGATCGTAAATACGTGTATCCATGTGCATAGATACGAGTACATACAGTTATATATATACACGCATACAACATATACATTCATAATATGTAAACGTGTATATATATATATGTAAATATATAAATTTATATATATATATATATATATATATATATATATATATGTAAACGTATATGTATATACGTATATAAAGAAACTTGTATAAGTATATCAGTTGTATACTGATTAGAAGTATGCTTCTTTCTGTTTTTTCTTCTGTTTTTTTTTCGATGTTTTCTCCTTCTCGGAGGTAGTCACGAAAGAAACGTACTTGAATTATTGCATCAGGCTCTTATGAAACGACATTAAAGATTCTCGAATCGGAAAACACACATCGTTTGTCTCGACTAGAAAGAGAGATTAAAGAGGTAGAGAGGGGAGCGGTATGGAGAGGGGATATAAGAAGAGGGAGATGGACAGGACGATTAGGAAAATTTTCCAAAGAAATCGAACTAATCTAACGTCTAAGTAAATTCGTTCGCTTTCTTGCATCAGATTATCGATGGCTTATGACGTGAACGACGACGTTGGATCGGTAATCGGAAGAAAGAAAAAAAATGGAGAATAAAACAAAAACAAAAACATTATATTAAGTACGCCAAGAAGAAAAGAGGGAGAAGAGGGGTTAGCGAGGAAGGGTGAGAAGGGGAATGAAATTATTTTCGTAAAAAAATTCATTAAGGATAATGATGCAAATGTATGCATGCTTATGATAATAGAGAGAGAGAAAGAAAGAGAGAGAGGGAGAGAGAGAGAGAGAGAGAGAGAGAGAGAGAGAGAGAGAGACAAGATTATCTCTGCCCTATCCATGCATACATTTATTATTCATAAACGCAACGACCTTACATCGAATGTTATGGCTAATTAGTCATTGCTTGTTCTCTTTTATTTTCAATTTTCTTTTTTCTCTTTTCTTTTTCAAGCAGAGTCCTTTAATTACGTGGAAGAAATAAAAGGAAAAGAAGCTGGAAAATCAAATCAAGAGAAGAGGCTTGCTTTCCTTCCTTCGTTCGTGCTTCCTTTTTTTTCCCCTTAAAAGAGAAAGATTAAAAAAATCTCCCTCTCTCTCTCTCTCTCTCTCTCTTTCTTTCTTTCTCCTTTTCGATATTCACTCTTCGTTTATCTCGTTCTATTTTCGTTGAAAAAAAAAAAGAAAAAAAAAGGAGACGAAAAAGAAGAAGAAAAAAAAAGGAAAAAGAAAAGGAAAGGTAGTAAGAAGCATAAGATATTTTTTTTTAACATCGTAATTGTCAAAACCGTTTGGACGTCAATCCATACTTTCTTTCTTATCTACGACGATAATAATAGATATTGTTCGTCTATTTCGGTCGCTTGCTCGACTAATGACTTGTAAAATAATTTATATCGAAGTGAGCGTTGCCAATGTTTAGAGCACTTTATGTGATACTATTTATTATAAAATAGAAAAAAGAAAGAAAAGAGAGAGAGAGAGAGAGAGAGAGAGAGAGAGAGAAATTAATGCGACCGAGTGTTAGTTACGTTTTCATATTAGACGTCGATCTATACAACGTTTGATAGACCAAACGTATTATTTTATGTATGTATGGGTCGTGAACTCGATTTCATCACTGTTCGTCTCTCTGTCTGCTGAAAGTGATAATGAACTTCGACATTCTAACATAATTTTTTTCTAATTTCTTTAAGGCACATTATCGGCGAAGGATTTATGTATTCTAAATCCCGATAAAAAGATAAAATATATTAGTCAACGAAATTCGATAATAATCTGTGCTTATACAATTCAAAAGTGGAAAGAATAGAGAACGATCGATCACGATCATAAGTTAACGTTAAATTTCTTTTTACACGAAAAAAAATTGATAACGAGTTAATCATGTTAGAAATTTATTTGGAAAAGACAAATAGAGAGAGAGAGAGAGAGAGAGAGAGAGAGAGAGAGAGAGAGAATATTTAATTTTCATCTCGAAATAAGATTGCAAAGACAAAGAAACAATTAAATGAGTAGTAAATGAAAAAGAAAGAGAGAAAACTCGATTTTTACTTACTTCTGTTTTCATTCATTCGTCATTCTAAACATTTGGATATTGGATATTGGATAACTTTCGGTTATCTTTCGATTTGATTGTAGGCGATTATTATTATACGCATACATAGATATTCGAGACGCTCCTATCCGAATACATTAATATTATCTGACGCAACCAATGTTATCGCTAAATATAAAAGCCGACGAAACGAGAGTCGACGTTAGTATAAGGAAAGGGTTGTTCTCGAGAAGACGAAGAAAAGTTTACTTTACTATTAAAGAAAGTTATTTCTTCATGAAGGATTCATATCAATATTATTTTGAAAATTTTACTGTTATTTCCATGTTAATTTATTTTATTAACATCAATTAATATTATTTTCGTATTTCGCAATTGTTTGATTTACATATATATATTTATATATACATATTATATAGATATAGATATATATATATATATTCTTTTCCTTTTTCTTGATCTTTATTGGTTTATAAAAATCAACGAAAGTATTATGTCGTTTACAATGAAACAAAGTAACAGCAGTAGCCTTACGATAGATTATTCGTCGTACAAAACGGAACTATCGAAAAGAAGAAGATCAGTGATAACAAGAGAATTAAGTAAGACGATAATAATTATAAAATATGAAAAATTATAATATTCGTTTAATTTTATTCATTAATAATTAGAAAATATTATTAACGCGTATATATGTGTATAACATGATATATATTATATATATATGTATGTATATTTATATATATATATATTTATTTGTGTGCATAGCAAAAATAGCATATTCAGCACCGAAAAGTCTTGTCTCTCTTGCCGAGGGTATGCCAAACGAGAATACGTTCCCGTTCACTGAAATTTCCGTCAAACTATACGATGGTTCGTCTTTTACTCTGGAGAAAAGCGAATTGAGCAAGGCCCTTCAGTATATACCTACTCAAGGTTACCCTCCTCTACTGCAGGTAATTCTATGAATTTTCTTTAAATTTATTAATAGCGAATGAATAGAGAAATATAAGGGAAAATTATTATATTTTATATGCGAAAATTATAACTCTAACAAATTTGTTTCTTTCGTATAAATTAATTTCGATTGAAAATTCGTTACTATGATATATTTCATACATATATTATTATGTTTATATGAATAATTTAATAATATTCATTTAATATCTTATCATATATAATATCATATATAATATATATATATATATATCAATCGAAATATTTTATTAAGCAACATAAATAATTATATATATTATTTTTACATTACATCTATATTATAGAGAAATTAGAAAAAAAAATAAATAAAAAATAAAAAATAGAGAGAAAAATACGACTTCCTAATATTTATGGAAGCGTATCGAATTATTTCAACCTTTAACTAAAGCATTCATCTCTTAGCAGGAGATTGTCGCTGATGTAATCCACCGACTCGTTACACACAAATTCTTCTTTCTTTGAAATAATACGATTGGCCATAGCGCGTGTCTAACGACGTTCGACGTTAAATTGATTTTAGGCCCTGAGGGAATTCCAAAGGAGGGTGCACGCACCACCCCTCTGGGAAAGTCGCGACATTGTCATCGTCGCCGGTGCTCAGGATGGTCTTAGCAAAACGTTGGAATCCGTGATCGGTACCGGTGATCCGATTTTGGTACACGATCCTTTTTATCCTGGAGTCGAAGTAGTGGTCAGTATCGATATACAAATATTTCATCGTTCTTTTTCATTTTACATATTCTTTTTTTTTTATGTTATGTCTTTCCTTCATTTTTTTCTCTATCTCTCTTCATTTTTTTCTTGACAATAAATTATAGAATATATTTACACGATCCCATCAAATAAAATGTTTTATAAAGAGAGAAAGAGAGAGAGAGTCTGTGTATTATAAAAAAAAAAAAAAACATATAGATAATACTAATAATAAGAATAAAAAAAAATATTAGGATCCAACGTGACGCGTGATTAACGATAAAGCAAACTTTAACACGCTTATATATGACCTATGTATATATACATATACATATATATATAGACACATGTCGTACAACAGATGCTTGTTTATTTTAATGCAACATCGTGCGCGTGCCGTGATAATACATTTTCCATATTCTTATCGGCAATTAATTTATCCATAAACATATACGTTCCCTTGATTTTTCATATTTCACAGAGATTAATCGACGATCAAACATGACGCAATCTCTTTCTTTCTCTCTTCTCTCTCTTCTCTCTCTCTCTCTCTTTCTTTCTTTCTTTCTTTCTTTCTCTTTTTCCTTTTCTTTTTGTCATTATTATTGTCGTAATATATGAAATGTTATAGGAATTATATAATATCATGATTTTGATATTTGTGTAACCAAAGCGATAATACCAAAGCGACAACATTTAACACAAATATACAATAGTATTCGTTAATGTCAACATTTCTTATCTATCTATATGTGTATATATATATATATATATATATATAATCATCTTATTTAATATTTGAATATATTATTCATGGTTTATTCGATAATCAAAAGGTGACGCCTCATCAAGCAGAATTAATATCAATTCCACAAGACGATCTTGGAATAATACCGGAAGCCATGAGAGAAATTTTAAGAGAGCGACTACTTTCGGGAAAAAAAATGCCGAAAATTATGTACGTCAATGCAACGGGTGCTAATCCGACTGGTGTTATTATACCACTTGAAAGAAGGAAAGAAATCTACAGGTTGGCCTGCGAATATGATTTTTTAATTCTCGATGATGATCCTTATTGCTTCTTAAGTTATAGTGACGTGAGTATTTATCGTATATACATATATACATATATATATAATGTACATAAATATATCAATAAAACAAAATATGTTAATTAAAAGAAAGTAATTTTCTTTTATTATTTTATTTAATTTTTTTTTTTTATAAGAATCATCGAATTTTTTAATCGATTACAGGAAAAACCTAAATCATTTTTATCTCTTGATACGGAAGGACGTGTTATCAGATTGGATTCCTTTTCTAAAGTCATTAGCAGCGGTATGAGAATCGGCTTTATAACAGCCCCAGCGCCTCTTTTAGCCAGTATTGAACTTCATTTACAAAGTAGTCACCTGCATGCACCCTCCTTATCTCAGGTTGGTATATATAATTTTTCTACGAATTTCCTTCTAATATCTTAATATGATATAGACGTTATAGAAAATATTTCAATCTAAATATTATTAATTATTGTGACATCGTATGTACGAATTAATACTTTCTTCTTTTTTCTTCTATCTCCTTTCTACATATCTAATCGTTAAATTCATTCATTACTTATAAAAATATGTATTATATATATCTTAGATGTAAAAGATAGACCGAGTTTGAATTATCTTAATACGGTATATTAAAAAGCTTTTCAAACGGAATTGTTAATATCTAGATTTTGATTATATATTCAATTATATATAATATTATTACAAAATAGACAACAATATATATATATATACATAGACATTTAAACATTTTGATAAATGCTTGATAAATAAAAAGCGTACGCCAATATGTAAATATTATTCACTCAGTTCATACGATGACGAAATATTCGTGAAATGTCGAGAATCTTAGCACGCCTTCGTTTAATTATCAATTTTGATGTAAAACATCAAATAGAAAGTAAAAAAGAGGGAGAAAGAGAAAGAAAAAGAGAGAGAGAGAGAGAGAGAGAGATGATGGCGCGTGTCGAGCCTTATCACGAGCGTAAAACGTTATCAATAGGTTATCGTAAAATTCATAATGCAGGAAAAAATGATATTGATAATTTGTATTGGTTACTCTTAGGTGATGCTGTACAATCTTCTCAAGATATGGGGATACGAGGGTTTGATGAATCATATGAATCATATAAAATATTTCTACAAGGAACGCAGAGATATTATAGTGTCTCTGGTTGAAAAACATTTAAACGGTAAATTTGAAGAAAGATTTAATGAATCCTTTTTTGCGTTTTATTTTATTTTTCTTTTTTCAATATAGAAATAAAAAATTGATTTTAATTAATAATACATATTTATATATAATATATATTAATTATAATTATACATATATATATATTATAAATATCGTAATATATTAATTATAATTTTGGATAAGAAAAAAGAGTCGAATTGAAAGAGTTGAATTTTTATAGGATTGGTCGATTTTGTTATACCGAGCAGTGGATTCTTTTTATGGATCAAAGTACGAGGTATCACTGATACGTGGCAAATGATGATGCAGAGAGGTATAGCTGAAGGAGTTATCATGGCACCAGGTGCATCCTTTACAAAGGATCCGACGAAACCTTCTAATGCCATAAGAGCATGTTTTTCGAAAGCATCCTACGAAGAAATGAACCTGGTACGTATTTTTCAATTGTATCTGTTAATGGTAAAGACTTGTTTACGTTCAATCGATCCTTTACCATCGGTTGGTAATCTCTAAGAAAAATTATTTTTTACCATCGGTCGGACAATCTTCAAAAGTATTTAAACTTTACGAATACAACTGAACGATAAATTTGGTTAAAATATTTTCGATAAATTGATAAATAGAGTAAAAAAAAAAAAATAAATAAAATATGTTTTCTGTGTTATACAGGCAATGGAAAGATTGGCATATCTAATAAAAACGGAATTAGCCGAAAATAACTCTTTGCAGAATTTAAATTCATGACAATCAGAATTTTTTACATGATATTCATGAATTTGTCGTCAAGTTATTTCAAGATATCTTGCGACCTACGAATTGATATAAATTCCTTCGTTTATCCTGATAGAATAACAAGGAAAATCATGAACGAAATAGGATCATATATTTTATCGACCGTAGGGGTTTTACGGTCAGTCGGTAAAAAGGGAATTTTCTTGGGATACCGAATCATTCCTTTGCCGATTGAGTTCATCGCGAAGGGATGACGCTCGTAAGGAAACGACATCTGTACGATCGAGGATATTTATGATAAAATAATTTTTAACAATTACCATATCGTCTTGATCCATTGCGAACAAGGATATCCGAGTGTTTTGATAATTTCAACGATTTATAATTTTCGTTGATTATATTTCGAGATTACAATGTATAACGGTTTTTTCTCTTTCTTACATTGTCTTACAACGACACAATAACATATAAACATTTACGATAATCTATTAGTAATTAAGTATTGTATCATTTCACGATTAAGTTCTGTTAATAAATGGAAAATTGCTTTAACATCGATCTACTCAGATTTTTTTATCGTTGTTAAGTTTGTTTAGAAAATAACGAGATAAGAAACAAATTTATGAAAAAAAAATTCTTGCGAGAAAAGGATGGAAGTTAAATCGAGATAGAAAGGAAAAGAGTTACTTTTATGAAGGAGTAGAAACGGTAGGAGATACCACCGTGCACACTCTCACTTAACGCTAAACATCCTAACTACCAATTAATTTGCCGGATTTAATTTAATCTGCTACAATATCAAATAGATGAGAGATCCGTTCGTGCGGTCTTCTGCATGTGTCCCCGATCGAGAAATCCCAAGGGCGAGAAATTCGTTTCGACGATAAAACGAAGAAACAACTTGTTTCACACAGAAAATACTAATCGTTTTCATTATTATTTTAAAACGTTCATCGAATTGAAACGATTAAAGAGTAACGATCGATAAAAAATATTTTCTGAAAATCGTCGATTATCAATTTAATTTCACGCAGTTATACATATCGAAATGGAATTTGATTTGAGAGAGAGAGAGATTGCGTTAGAATGTAGTAAGTTAATTATACAGATTTATATGATTGAATCGCGATTTTTTATATATATATATATATAAAAGATATTTTATAGATAAATCAACATTTTCTTATTATCATTCTAGATAAATCGATATTAAATCATTATTTGTGTGTTTATTATTTATTAATTATTATCATATAAAATTATTATTTATTTCTTCTCTACGCACATACAGACACACATAGACACACCTACATACATGATATATATCTAAGTATAATAGTGATCCTAGAAAAATGTAATAGCATTGCCGATAAGTCTTGTATAGATAGGTATATCGAGTATAGACACACGATGACGGATTTAAGAAAACCGACTTGTATCTTCGTAAGATAGAAGACCAAAAGAGGAAATCCCTAGGCTCGCGCTCGAAGATATAGTGTATATTAAAGGACCTCTTTCTCTCTTTCTCTCTCTTTATCTTTTTCTCTCTCTTGAAGAAGATCCTATGCCACAAGGGTCTACGAGAATATAGGCCGATCATACGAATGGGCACATTTTCGAAGCTGAAGATTTGAAGGGGGAAAAAGAACCGGACCACTTTTCTCCTTCTCTCTCTCTCTCTCTCTCTCTCTCCTTTATCCTTACCCTTAACGACACAATCGAAACTTTCGGTTAAAAGTCACTAATCTCGCAGTTTAGTTTTAACCGAATAATCCGATGTTTATTCGAAGAAAAAAGACACAAGGTAAAAGAGAGAGAGAGAGAGAGAGAGAAAGAGAGAGAGAGTGGAAGAAAAAAAAAAGAAAAAGAAAAAAGATTGGAAGATCGTATCGAGGATTCTCGATATTTTCTTTCTCATCGATTATAACACGATTAATCAAATTAATCGAACGTTATCTTCAATTATTAGAGAGGGAAGGCATACATGGGGAGCAAATGGCGAATGAAGGAAAAGAAAAGAAAAAGGAAAGAAACAAAAAAGAAAAAGAAAAAGAACAAGAAGGGAAAGGAAAGGAAAAGAAAACGTGGCACGTAATCGAATTACAAAAGGTACTTTGGGGGTATTTCGCTTTCTACTTAACCGGGTGCTCTTTCTTTAATTAGAAATTGAAATCTCGTAGGAGGAGAAGGAGAAGGAAATGGAGAAGGAGGTGGAGGAGGAGGAGAGGGAGAAGAAGAAGGAGGAGAAGGAACGTTCTTCTCATCGAGAATCGCGTAAGTAGGTTCTCGCTCGCGTTACAATGACGTTACAATGATATTTTTAAACGAAACCATACAATTTTCTACGCGAAATCCAACGCGAAATCGTTCTGACAAAAAGAAACGACGAAAGCTCAGATAATAAACGAAAGATCAGATAGGATTCTTCGAAGATGTCAAAAGGACGAATTCGTGTATGAACAAAAAGGTCTGGGAGCACGAGAAGCTTGTACAAAGAAGAAGAAAGCAAAAGAAAAAGAAAATGGAAAAGAAAAAGGTAAAGAAAAAGAAAAAGAAAAAGAAATCTGCAGAAAGAGAAGAGTTCAGGTTGGACTGAGGTGTGTAGTAACAGAGGATGGTCGAGATGGGGGGATGGGTGAGGGTGGTATAGGGTGGAAAAAAGCGAAAGCATGAGAGAATCGTTGGGGCTCACCCTCGTATCAGACTGGAACCCTATAGCGGTTCTCTCTCTCTCTCTCTCTCTCTCTCTCTCTCTCTCTCTCTCTCTCTCTCTCTTTCTCTTTTCTCATCCTCCGCTACCTCCGGACCAACGGTACCGGTCTATATAACACGGGAGGCGAGGGAGTTATTCCCCGGGGGTAGGTGAGATCGGAAGGTGAGACGAGGAGGTGGTGAAAGAGGAGTAGAGAAGACAGGAAAGGGGGAGAGAAAGAGAGAGAGAGAGAGAGAGAGAGAGAGAGAGAGAGCGAGGGTTCGAGCGAAACGAAAGAGTACAAGAAGAAGAGAGACAGAGATAAAGGGGCTGTGTGAAAGATAGAGATAGAGATAGAGAGAAATAGAGAGAGAGAGAGAGAGAGAGAGAGAGAGAGAGAGAGAGAGAGAGAGAGAGAGATGGTGAGAGATAGATAGCTAGAGAGAAACAGAGAAAGAGAGAGAGAGAGAGAGAGAGAGAATGAGAGGGAGAGAAAGAGAGATGTTGGCAAGGGTGCGCGCGAGGGGTAGTGCAGTTTCGTGTTGGCATTACTCTTGATTTCCGTGGTGACGTCGCTACCTCGCCGGTCCTCTCTCACCTCCACCTCTTCCTCGTCCTCCACCTCCACCTTCTCTTCCTCTTCCTTCTCCTGCTCCTTCTCTCGCTTCTCCAACCTTCTCCTCCTCCTCCTCCTCCTCCTTCTCTCCCAGTGTCTTGTGTTTTGCCGTTTCTGTGTAGCCGTGCTGCCCTGCTCATCCCTCGCGATACGGAGAAAGAGCACCTACCCGGACTATCCGGGAGAGATAGATCCCTTTTCCTACACCCTACGAACTTACACACTAGGACTATACCATATTACACTCCTACTATTACTACCACTACTCCTACCACTACTACTAGTACTACTAATACTATTATTATTATTATGATTATTATTATTATTACTAATACCAACACACAGGACTATCAAGAGCACAGAAAGCATGCCGAGAACGCTCCGTCAGCCTTACGGGTTGGTCTGTCTGTCTCATGCTTGCTCGCTTGCTTGCTTCCTTACTTGCTTGCTTGTCTGCCTGTCTGCTTGCTTACTCGCTTACTCTCGCCTTGAGTTGAGTTGAGTTCAGTTGAGTTGAGTTCAGTTGAGTTGAATTGAGTCGACTTGACTTCTTGCCTTACCCTACCTCGCCTTACCTTACGTTATCTTACCTTACCTTACCTTACCTTACCTTATACCTTACCTTACCTTACCTTACTTTACCTTCCCTTTCCTTTTCTCTTCCCTTGCTTTGCCATCCCTTACCTTGCCTTCTTATTCGAGCTGGTAAAAAGGGCTGCCGTGCCCATCGCCATTATATCACGATAAAAATTCCTTCCTTACGGTCGGAGAAAAAGGGATCGCTATATCACGTGGATAAGCACGAGCAGACCCAGTAAAGAATAGCCACCGTTCTGTTTGCCCTCGGATCCTTCGTTCGCGTTCCCTTATTACACGTTTCTCCTTTCTCTTTCTTCTTCTTCTTCTTCTTCTTCTTCTTCTTCTATTCCTTTTTTTTCTTTTTTTTTCTTTTTTTCCCCTATTTTTTCTTATTCTTGTTCTTCTTCTCCTCCTTCTTCTTCTACTTCTTTACTTTCTACGTTTTTCTCTTTCTTTTCTTCTTTTTGTTTTCTCCGTTCTTTTTTTCCGTTCTCAAACAAACAATTTCCGTTTGAAATGTTGGATACTCCTTTTCGTTGATCATTGTACTCGTTATTAATTGTACATTAATTAGTAAATCGTTATTAATATTAATTTATCTCATTTTATTTGATCTTACTATTCTCACATCTATGTAATCTATGGTCCATACATACATTCACTCACACACACATACATATATATATATATATCTATGTATTGAAAGACTTTAACTTTTAAACGTAGATGCAATGTATAAATGAAAAATAATGTATCCTTGCGCGAAAGAACGTCCTACTATTTTTCAAGCAACTGCATCCTCGTCTACGAGAGAAGAACGCGACGTTTCACCCTTGTATATTGCCAACTTCGCAGACTTCGTATTTCTCAGGGACGTCTTGCGATACGTCGACCGAATATTTAGCGTACTACTTCTTTCTCTACTTTGGTTGGTTCTCTTTTATTAATTTATCGCGTACTGTCCCATCCCCCATTATTTTTTTTCTTTTTTTTTTCTTGTTTTCTTTTTTGTTTTCATACAGAACGTTTTATTATTTTATTTTAATCGTACATTTAGGTTTTACCCTTTCCTTTTTCTATTTTTCTCCATTAGATTGTTCTTATTGAAAAATAATCGAACGCGATCAGATAAATTCTATAAATACGTATTAATAAAATTTTATTCTGTTAACCCTCCATGCAACATCTCGTAATATTAAAAATTATCACGAACTTCGTGTATACATATTATTCTACGTTTTATTTAACTTTATTAATTATTTCTCTTGACATCTGAAATTTTTAACGTTTACTTTTCCTTCCAACACAAGTTTCGATTACGACAGTTTTTTTAAATTGTATTAAGTACGAATATACAATAACCCAGATACTACAACTTTTAAATAAGATCATTTTCTCATACAAGATAAGAAAATATAATTACACACAAATATATATATATATATATACGTAAAATAATTATTATAAATAATCTTATTAATAATTATAATTTTCATTAATAATTATATGTAATAATTACGCGGTAGCGGGGTTGAAAAAAAAAACTTTCGTTCGTATTATCGTCCATCTTGTTTTTCCTTTGATTTAAATAAATTGAATATAATCGAAATAAACCGAACGCCGTTGGATTTTCTTACGATGTTTCTTGCGAAGATTTCTTGCGAAATTTCGTTAAGGAGTCTATACTAATGTAACTCGTCATAGATAAGATTAATTTTAGAGCAAGTTCGCTGACCGTTCGAATCGTCCGAAGATGAACATCTGTGCTTATATACGGAACGGATAAGAATCGACGAAAGTTAAGCGTCGTTTGTCTGAGATACAAGAGGAAAAATAAGAAAAAAAAAAAAAGAAGAAAAAGAAATAAGAAAAGATAAAAAAGGAGAGAGAAGTAAAAGAGAAAAAAAAGATAAAATAAAAAGAAGTAATAGAAAAGATTATTTTATTACATAATGAGCCAACGTTATCAATATGAAAAACCTATTTTCATTTCCGACCAAAGTTTCGGTCGTCGTAACCAATCAAACGTTCTATTTTTATTCACGAATCTGTTCATGAAGGAATTAGTTAACTCCTTTTAATCTCTCTGCATATGTGTGTGTAGTTCGTCTTTTTTCCGCTCCATTTTTTCATATGATAATAACCCACTACCGTTCGCATTTTATAATAATGATTTCAGAAAGAAAAAGGGATGTACGAATGGATAGACGGACGAACGGATGGATGGATGGATGGATGGACAGAAAGAAGAAAAAAAAAGAGCATACGAAAAAGAAAGAGAGAAAAAAAAGATAAACGAAACAAATATCCACGTTCTAAATGAAAACGATAAAAGTGTCGACATTTCCCCAGGACGGATCCTATTTTTTATTTCCATAGAGATACGATAATGGATCGATTTAAGTTCACCGACCCATTAAATTAATTTCTCCTCAGTGAGAGCTTCCTGCATCGACTGGATTGGATCGGACCACATCGTGTTCGGTTGCCGTCTTAAAAAAAAGAACACCGTGCTTCCCAACATAGAGATAAATAGAAAGAAAGATAGATAGATGGTTGAACCGAGAAAGAAAACAGAGGAAAGAAAGAGAGAGAGAGAGAGAGAGAGAGATTATTTTTTTTAAATCTATTCGCAGAGAAAAACTGAATCGGTTGGCGTTCGATAACACGTCACTGAGATCCTGTTAAACATTCTCATATATCCGATATCAGTGAATAAAGTCTACCATCTCTCTCTCTCTCTCTCTCTCTCTCTCTCTCTCTCTTGTTCCCACCTTCTTTCATTCCATCCCCACCATCGTGAAAAATCTAAACAAACCTACGGCCCCGATCGAAAGCTTCATTTCCAGTTTTCAAATCATCGTAAATACGACAAACATTTAACAAACCCTTCACACGACTAACTTATCTAATAAAAATTATTGAATTTATCACGATCAATGATTTCAAAATTCTTCTCAAAAGTTTCAAGACTTAATATCTTCAATTCTTTCAATACACAGATACGCACGGACATAATAATAGATAGATACAAATTTCGTTATTACCCTTGTCAAACAAATAATCAAGAACATTTTCTCAAACGTTTGAAACTTATATTATCACAACTAACTAACTAAGTACTCGTCGACGTGCGATATTATTACATAAGAGAAAGAAAGAAACGGAAAGAAAATGAAAGACAAAGAGAAAGGCAGACAGAGAGAGAGAGAGAGAGAGAAAGAGAAAAATATAGAAACATGCTTGAACGCGAAACAGTGACATGGTCTCTGAAAGTAGAAAGAGAGAGAAGGGTGAGACAGAGAATGAGGGTGAGGGGTTAGGTGGGGGTGGATTGCGAAGGGGGCCAATATAGAGCCGCGATTGCCCAGTAAATATCGAAGGGAGGTTATAGCCGGCTTCGTGGGCCGTAAACCAAGACATTAAATTTTATAATATTGCGTCCCGTCTCGTACACCCGTCGCCCGCACCCTCTCCTCTCTCTCTCTCTCTCTCTCTCTCTCTCTCTCTCTCTCTCTCGTTCTCTTTCATTCGTTCGTTCGTTCGTTCGTTCGTTCGTTCGTTCGCTCTTCTACCGTTCCGTTTCCCACTCCAGTGTTCTCTTTCGCGGGAGCGCGCGCGCACGCCGCGCTTTTATTGGCTATTTACAGAGGAAATGGCCTCTAAATTAACTGCAGACTGCCGGATTGCTACCTATATCGAACGGTCTCCTATAACATCTCTCTCTTTTTCTTTCTCTCTTTTTTCTCTTTTTTTTTTCCTCATTTTTTTCTTCTCTTTTTCTCCCCTCTCCGTTTCTTTACCCGTCGATCTTTATCTTTGTCTTTATTTTTCTTATCTCTACGGTCTATGCCGTATCTCGTCCTCCTCGTTACTCGTATTAATCTATTAAAATCGAATTGATATCTTTGGAAAAATTTATCGTTCGGTTTGAATTTCACTATTGAAAAATTCGTCAGTTTTCCATGTTTTCGTATCGTTTTCTATGACCCAAATACGTATTTGACATGTACATATATGTATATTTTGTCAGTCGATTATAAATTATTAATGGATATAATTTTGTAGTTGATCGGGAATTTCTTTTCAATTTGTACTGTGGTATGTGTATTTACATGAGACCTCATCAAATATTGGTCGAATAAAATTGGTCGAATATTTAAAAATATGTTGGTATTAATTAAATTTAATTTTATTGATATTAATCAAAAAAAAAAAAAGAAAAAACGAAATAAAAAAGAAAAAAGAACACACGGAAAGTTTGCTCTTAATTAAAAAAAAATATATATATATATATGTATGTACGCGTATTGACATTTGATCAATTTCTAACAAATTATATAACATATAAGACAGATGCAATATCGATCTAATATTTGTACTTATAATAGATATTAAAACAAATATATGAATTGAATTAAAATTATATTGATAAACAATCTGATATTCACCATAGATAATAAAGTGATCCCTGAAAGTGATCTAATATATAAAATTATTATAATGTCATATGAAAATTTGTATTTATATTTATTTAATTAAAAATTACTAAGCCTACAGCATCATGATTAATAATTTTTCACTAAACTATGCAATTATATAAAAATCTACAAATCAAAAACAATTATCCACTGTAATTAAAAATTTTCATCCGTCGAATTAGAATTCTTAGGAAGAAAAAAAAAAAAAAAATAAATAAATATAGAAAATTATTTTCAATAAGATTTCTAACTCGAAAAATCCTATCAAACTTAGAAATACAATTATCAGCGAATTTTCTTTCTTCGTAACAATTATACACTTACAAGATAATAACTATTAATTACAATAGTTAAAAACTTATAGATTATTTAACCATTATAACAAAACTGTAATAGTTAAAAAATTATAATAGTTTCAACTATTAATTATAATAATTAAAATAACGTTTAATCGAAGAGGACTATCGTCTACCCTTGTTTTCTCTTTTTTTTTTCTTTCTTTCTTATATCTATTTTTTTTTTTTATTTTTACATCGAGAATCGAAGACGAGCATCGTTTTTGACAAGCCAGTGCCAAATAAATTTTATATCTCAATTAGTTTTCACGGCACGCGTCGCCACGTGGCATTTCATTCTCCCCCTCTCTTGACCCACGTGAATCCTCCTATATTTCTCTCTCTCTCTCTCTCTCTCTCTCTTCTCTGTATCTATCTATCTATCTCTTTCTTTCTTTCTTTCATTCTTTTCAGAAGATACCCGTGTCGACACGAGGGCGTAATTCAAAGGCAAATATATTAAGTGTTGTTCGTTCTACAACATCTTTCTACGCAACTTTCTCTTATTTATATGGGTATATTTATGTATATGTGCTTATATATCTACACATATATACATACGTAGAAGAATGGTCATCCTTATGGGAGGTCGTTTCGCTGACAGGATCGTAACGCATAGAATGAATCGCAGTTATGAGACTAACGCATGTAAATATTGATAATGATACGAGATAATATATGAGTGTGAATCTTTTTGAAATATATTCTTTAACGTTCGTTTAAATAAATGATATAAATGTTTTAGAAAAATTAATTAGAAAACGCACACACACACACACACACACACACATATAATAAAGAATAAATTCTAATACGGATAAGTATATATAAATTACCAGACGATTAGATGTTTAACGTTCGACATTTAAGACGAGACTGATTCAAAGACATTCTCCTGTTTACATATTGTTTACGTACGTAAGATACAAACGTTAGTACAAGGTTATAAGATAAATCCTCGTATATGTGTATTGTCATTTTATATACATTACCAAATAATAGGTATGTTTTCGTTTTATTCGAAGGAACGTTCAACGTCGTTATTACGCCTCAGCTCTCGACACCGAAAGTACGTACATAAAATTCTTCCACGTATCTTGTAAAGAGTAATTATTATTTAATTTTATATAAGATATTTTAATCTTCATTTTAATTTTATATAGATGATATTAAATATTGTATCGAGAATATTATGAGGAATGGAAGGTTAATATTTTTATGATTTTTCTTTGAGATTATATTCGAGCGATTCGACCAGAAGAAAATTTTTTTAAATTGTATATTTAGTTAATAGATAGGTAGGTAAAATTGTAAAATAGATAGAAAAATTCGTATTATGATAATGAACAAAGAAAAATTTATATATACATACATATATATATATACATATTTTTTTATATATAATATTACTCTTACAAAAAAATATATATATAAAAGTCAGTACACGAAACGTATAAAGGCGATCACTATGGGCATATGCTCGAGAACACGGGTGGTAATATATACATAGTCTCGCCGTGGACACATCGTCGTACAACATATTAACAGCTTAGTCGGTAAGCCTTTTATATTACATTTTTCCCTCTATGGGGTCTCCTAATCCAATAGGGTAGCTAGCGGTCCCGATAATGTAAGGGGGGTTTTGGAACGAATTCGACTCTACTCCAGTGTTTAACATCTAAAATGAACGAGCCGCAAAATCGTCCTTGAGATTTCCTTAATAAGACTTCGAATGTGGTATTAAGATTATTATATACATATATCGACTTTGTCGATTTATTTTTATTATAACAGATCGGATATTTGCGTGGGTGTGAAAGAAAAATTCAATTTTTATTTTATTTTGTTCGATTATATTACGTAATTATTTAATATAAAAATATTATTATATAATATTGAATACGAGATTAAAAAAAGAAAAACAATGTAAAATTATTGAAACTATTTATATATTAATTATTAATATATATATATCAATAATTTTATATTCTTATAAATTAATAATCATAATAATTATATATATATATATAATAAATATAATTATTAAGTAAATATATATAAAATTATTTCACCCATACATGTATATTGTATTTGTTATTAAATTACGAAAATATTCCGTAAACTTATTATCCGATTATTAAAATTACTTAAACAATTATACTTTAACAATTACAATAATTACATTCTTATTTTATCGTTCAAAATTTCATCTGTTGTTTTGTTAGAGAAAAAGAGAAAGAAAGAAAGAAAAAAAAGAGAAAGAAATGTTCCCACGTATTAACGCGTGCCATCCTCGTACAATCATTTCGTGAATCGCCATTTCGACGATATCTAAGCTTCCTCCGACTTGACTTTGCAAACGTTTCACACCCGGAGCTTCCAATTAACTAGAATGACTGACCGAGACGAAGGTAGAAAAATAATAGTCGTAAATAGACAGGACAAGGGTCTGAAAGGTTTTGGACAATAGTTAACCAGCGTCGTTTATATCTGCAGGGTGTGCCCAGAGCTCAGGGCTGTCCTATTGTTTGCCTCGAAACGCACGCAACACGGAATCATCCCTTAACGCGTGACTTACGTCCCGTTAAAACTAACACATAACAACGAGTCATCTATGTACGCGTGTATATGATGATCATAATGAATTATACAAACATATCAATATATATTTTACTAGCGACGAATAATGTAAGTTATTTTTTTTTTTATTTATCTATTTATATTATCATCATTATTATAAATGTTGTTACGGGAATCGTTGATTTCTTCTTTTTTTCAAGTCGATCGATCAGTATAATCAACGATAGAGGCTAGATATTATATTATAATGTAAAAAACGTGTGCGAAATTTCCTTAAACCGTCCTTTTTTTATTTTTACTTAGATTGATACAAATTTATAATAAAACACTATCCTTAATACATACATATATATGTATGTATGTATGTATGTATGTATGTATGTATGTATGTATATGTATATATATATATATAAGTCCCATTGATCGGTAGAACAGTAAATACCGATCTAACTCCTTTTCGATTTACATCAATATTATAACATTTATTAGTATCATTAATTATATTATAAACAATAGATATAACAAAAGATACTATCGAGTCGTACACGATTCTTATAAAAATTTATCTTTCAAGAGATCTTAAAAGAAATTTTCTTTTTACTTATTGATGAAATCATCTATCCATTTATTTACAATATTATCAAAATTATTTATATATATTCTTTTTGGTACTATATCGATGGTCAACGATACGTTACATTGCATTGTCCTGCAAACTGGTGTATAGTAGATCATAAAAATGCAAAGCACTGCACGGCTACGCGCTAGTAGTCACGAGTTTGAAGATACACGTGAGAAAGTGAGAAAGATATAGGAAGTATAGATATAGAAAGAAAAAGAGAAAGAGATAGAGATATAGATAGATAGAGAGAAAGAGAGAGAGAGAGATAGCATGGTTATAAATCTTTAGTCGGGACTTAAGTTTCGAAGTAAATCTTGCCACGTTTTAGCAGTAAGTCCAGAGCTCACTCCAGAAAAAGGGATCAGGAATACGGCGGACTTGGCGGGAACGGCTTGCAAGGCCTCGAAAGCTAACACCGAAGCAGCCTTTCGTCCTCGGGCAAGTCCAGGTGCTAAATCCACTTGTGACGAGTTTAAAATCGACTCCTTCGCTCATACTGATGCCTCTTTTAAATCTAATCCAACGTTGTTCGATGTAAGTAAGTATGTAGATACATCTATGGCTTATCGTTCGAGTTGTTACACATTATTTCTTTTTTCCTTGCTTTTCTTCTCGTGCTTTTTTTGTTATTTTTCCTTTTTTAAATTTCACGCGGTTAAAAGGTACTGTTTAATATTTTTCTTTTCGTTCGATTCCAAATTATTAGGATTATTGTATCAATAACTTTGTATATTTTGATTATGAAGCATCTTGGTGTGTGGTAACAATTGATAAAACGAAAAAAAAAAAAACGAGGGGATTCCGAGAGGTATGACATTCGAAAGAGAGAAAGAGAGAGAAAGAGAGAGAGAGAGAGAGAGGAAGAAAAGTAAAAACAGTTTCGATAGTTTTTCATTTTACATGGGCGATCATGAATCTCACGTTTTTAACGTGAAAAAGAAAAAAAAAGGAAAAAAAAAATAGAAAAAAAAAAAAAAGAATAATCGAGCTGTAACGGGAGGAAAACGTTGCGCTCACGCTGCTCAATGGTTGACTATATGAAAGAATTGTAGATATTTTTATTAGATTTATTTATATCGGCGAAATAAAAATTCTTTAAACGACGACGCGTCGTTTCGTGGGCAAATAACGTTTTCATTCGTTTATTTTGGTTTTTCCTTTTTCTTTTTATTCTGTTTTCTTTCGTTTCTTTTTTGGTTTTTATTTTTTTCGCGACTGGCGACAGGACGGGAGGGTGGGTGGGTGGGTCGGTTGGATAGGGTAGGTGAGGGGAAAGTGGCAAATATTCGATCTTGTGAATTAAATGATTCGATGAAAATCGACTTTATTACGTTTTTGTCTGTCGTTTAGTTATACGCGTAACATTCTATCATCGTTTTATAGTAGGATAGAAAAAACTATTTCTCGATCAATTATCGAATCAATGTAGTAAATAGATCCGATCCAGATTGAGCAAGTCCAAACGATTATTCACGGATCATCGAATTTTCAAGTAGGGACAGTTTATTTCAGCAAAGATGGACGTCGGAAGTTTTCGACACTGAACACCGCGATAGTTACGGAAGAACGGAGAGATACGAAACTTTCTTATCAACTCATAGGGAAAGAGAGAGACAGAGAGAGAGAGAGAGAGAGAGAGAGAACAAAAGGGACAGAGGAAAAGAGGATAGCATGATTTAGATATCGTCTTTCAGTGGTAATCAATTTCCATTAACACAGAGAGGAGTCTGAACGCGAGTAGAAAATAAAAAGAGAAGACTTAACACGCAACGAACGGTGGGACAAAGGGACAAGAGACGAAAAGGAAGTTTTGCTTGAAATACTGTAATGAAGTTTTGCAGATTCTCATCTTTCACGAAGATTTAAGATGAGAGAAAAAGCGAGTTTCTTTTCTTTCCTTTTTTTCACTCACTTTCTCGTTCTCTCTTGTAATGGACTGTCAACAAAACAATCAGTCGGATATCGTCGAGCTCCGAAAAAAACGAAGCTTCGAAAGAAGAGAAAGAAAATCGAGAAACAAGATCGAGAAAAAAATAAGGGGTTAAAAAAGAAGAAGAAAAAAAAACGAAGAGGATAATATTAGAGTGAAAGATAAATTCTTTAAGAGTATTAGAGGAGTAGAGAGGAGGGACTATTGATTCTTTGCATTGACGATAAACAAATACGTCGAGAAGGAGAGAAATAGCTTTGGGTAGGGTGTCCTTCTCTGGGTTGCGTTTTCAGACCAGTGTTAAGTTTCTCGTGGGCCGAGAAAATTGAAAAACTTCTCGGCAAAATTGTCTCGCCACTAGAAACTTGCACTAAACTTAACTTCCTCTTTCCCTTTATTCTCTTCCACCCATCTCTTCTCTCTCTCTCTCTCTCTCTCTCTCTCTCTCTCTCTTTCTCTTTCTCCTTCATTTCCTACCATAGAGAGGATACCAATACATTCTAAAAACTAATTAAACTTTGGACGTACATACATACACAGAGAAACCCCGACCACAAACTCTCCTATCCTTTCCCTTTCCCATACAATCCTACGGGAGCTGGATTAACCGTGAAGAAGAGTTCTGACTTTCAAAGATGTTCTTACAAAGGGAGAGAGAGAGAGAACGAGCAAAAGAAGTTGTAACATAAAAATGATAAATACGATCAACGAAGAATCTATTTCTAACGTTTTGAAAAAAAAAAGTAATAGAATTGGACTCATTGATATTTCACTTGTCAAATGATCAGCATCGTTTCATCGAAACGTCAATTCTCTTCGAAAGGTTTTACATTATCGTGTATGATTTCAATAGATAATACTATATTTCTGTATTTACAAAATGTACGAAAATATACCGATAGGAAAAAGGAAGTTTAGAATCCGAATAAATAGCTTATATATTTCCCTCGCAGTATCGAATGAACCTCTTATAATGAATCTATGACACGTCGTAGCACTACTCACGTATCGTTTCCTGTTTTCGACGATGTTAAATAAAAATTATTTTACACTCGACGTAGAAACATACATCGATTGCAAAATTAAAAAAATCTATTCTTCGTGAAAAAAGAAAACTTCATTATTCTTAACAATTTTTTGGTATTGTACAATGATGGTTTATTGATAATATTTATATCGATGTATCGAGGATCTATATTCGATCTGTGGCAGATATCGACAAGAGTGTTGCCATGGATTTGAATAAAAATTTTCTCATAATCGAACGATCATCTTACAAAGAATCTAGAAGACTTGATAGCGATATTAAATAATAATTATTTCTCATAAAATTGAGGAAACGTCTGTCTTTCATAAAGAAAGAAGAAAGGACAAAAATAAAATCAATAAAAAAAAGTCTAACCTCGTTGTTAAATATTTTATTGCACGATTTATCTCAATATCGATCGAACGAGAATGTCTATTGATAGATTAGGATCTATAAACTATATATATGTATATACATACGTACATACATACATACATACATACATACATATATTTACACACACACACACACACACACATGTATGTATATATGTATGTACATATAGTATGATGAATCCTCGAATCGTCAGTAAAGGCATTCATCTAGGATTTTCGAGACGTATATAGGGATCTATTAGGTAAAAGCGAAACGTCGAGTGGCAAAACATTCGTAGAAATCTAGCATCGGCGATAACCGTTCGTTCGGTAACTCGTTGCCAGGCCGTACTAGGAATGTGAGATATGGTCGGAACTCGATCGACTCGTCGAAATGAAGCACGCTAGAGAGTCGGCAAGTGCTCGGTTGGATATTATAGACCTGTGAACGAGCCGGAGGGGTGGTTGTGCCGCTAAATTGAAGCGCTCGAAGGTAACGTCTAATGAAAGCATACGCGCGTACCTAATATCCAGCCCACTAGAATGTAATAATTTCGGAATGGTACTTCAGAGAGCTGTACTTCTGCAACAAAGGTTAACCACGCGTATAGCTATTCGGAATCGTGTGCTCCCGGGATCGACTCTCGATCGTCGAGAACATACGCAAAACCTGAACAGGTAGAGCGATTTATTAGAAACTCTTTGGTATCGAATCCTACCTCTCTATGTCTATCTCTATTTCTATCTCTATCTATCTATCTATCTATCTATCTATCTATCTATCTATCTGTCTGTCTGTCTCTCTTCTTCTTCCATCCGTCTGTATTCCATTTCTATTTCTCTGCACGTTCGCGTTCTCTCATAAACTTCGACGGTCGAAATCGTAGCGTAGTACTTTTGTTTTGATTCGTCGTTACGTTTCTATCACGTAAAACATTCGTTCCAATTTCACCAGAGAAAAGAAACAACAATAAATTCGATAGATCTCTGATCGTGAAAATTAGTCGCATTAGACGTTTCCTAAAGATCTAGAATATTATATCCTGTATAAGTAATGATTCGATTAATAATTGATTTATAAGTAACGATTCATTATTATATATGATAAGTAATAAGCAAATTCAATGATTTTTTTATTTTTAGGTATCTATCTACATATCTATCTATCTATCTATCTATCTATGTATATTAATTTGTAAAAGAAAAAAAAAAAAAGAAATGTGAAACGTTATGTAAATAAGTAAGTAAATACGTAAGTAAATACGTACGTACATATTCCGTCGGTACCTAACATCGCTTTGTATATACAACGAAACTGCTTTCGCACAATGTGATTAGATTACTTTGGCTATGTTCTTGAAACGAGATATTCCATAGGAATTTTCACTCGTAATACTTTTGCCACGATTTCTTTCTTTTTTCTTTCTTTTCTCCCTTTTTTTTTCTTTATCTTTCTCTCTCTCTCTCTCTCTCTCCCTTTCTCTTTCTCTCTGACTGTATTTTCAAAGTTATTTAAACGTTCCAGAATATCACCACACGTGCGTTTATTTCCACGATCGATTTTTTCCTATCTTTCACGAAACAAATACATACATATCATATATACATACATACATACACACACGTAAATATATATATATACATATAACGTTTGCTATAATATCGAATCGTCCATCTGATATTTTTCAAGATATCAAAAGACTTATTTAGTGCAAGTACAAAACGACGTTTCACGGTAGATCGACTCTTC
>NC_066587.1:17807557-17817557 GCF_905475345.1 Vespula vulgaris
TCTATCCTCGTTTCTATGTCGCCGTTAGAAACGCGACTTCCGTTTTTGCTCGACGGACGGCACGTTATATAAAAAAGGGTAGCTATTGAATTAAAAGGACGTAGGCGAATAAAGCGAGCGACTAGGGAGGGTAGAGGCAGCACGGCGTACGTTGATAGCACGAATGAGAGAGAAAGAGAGAAAGATAAAGACAGAAAGAGACAGAGAGACAGACAGAGAGAGAGAGAGAGAGAGAGAGAGAGAGAGAAGAGAAAGAGGAGGTTAAAGAGGCGGAGGAGAAAGAGATGGAGGAGAGGGATGAGAGGAGGAGGAGGAGGAGGAGGAGGAACGAGCGAGAAGAAGGAATTTCTCTCTCCTCTCTCCTTCGTCGTCTATTCAAGCTCTCCTAACCCCTCGGTACCCCTTATCCACTGGCATCATCTCCTCATCCTCCCACCTCCACCATCCGCACACGGTTCGCCGTGCTCGCCGGCCATAAAAATAAAATTTCAATAAATCTCCGGGTAGCGAAAGCTAGTGGGGCATTCAGAGGGCGGGCTACTCGCTCATTGGAGCTACCGTCCCTGGCGGTTGCCGCCTACCGCAAAACAAAGATACCAAGTAGGAGCACTGTAACCTGAATAGAGAGTTTACCCCCTGGATATGGACGGACCTGCGCGACCGCCTGCCAACCAACGTAGCCCCGCGATACCACGAAAACTCTCTGCCAACCGACCCGACGTGAACCGATATTTTCTTGGACTACCTACCTATCTACCTACCTATCTACCTATCTATCTATCTTTTTTGATTTCTTTTTTTTTTCTCGGGTCCTCCTTTTCTTTCGCCCCTCTTTTTCTTTCTTCTTTCTTCTTCTTCTTCTTCTTCTTCTTCTTTTCTTTTTTTCTTTTTGGATTTTTGTTTTTTCTTCGTACGTTTCCTACTTCGTATTTTTCTTCCTTCTCCCCTCTTTCTTTTTTTTTTCCTACACTTTCTTTTCTATTTTTATGTTTATTCTTATTTTTTTCCGATTCTTATTATTCTTCTTCATCTTCCTCTTTTCTATCATTAACTTTTCCTCTCGCACTTTCGTAATATTACTAGCTTCTAGTAAAGATACCATTTAAATATCTTACAAGTGTATTTATGTATGTATGTATGCATATACATATTTTTTCTTTTTCTTACTTTTATAATATCGAAATCGATGTAACGAAGATTACGAGTAAACGATAATTATAAAAGAGATTAATCGATCAGCCATCGTTTAAAATCTATAATGAAAGATAGAGAATAAGAATTTGTTTTCTAGGATCGATGTCGATATCCTCGTCGATTTAGATAACATTCTATCGTAATGAAGTACGAAGGAGTATAAGCGTATAGATAAAAGGTATATATTCCGTATATGGGTAAGGTAACGTCGGAGAAGTTTCTAGATACGGTCCTGAGTGTCGAAGGATAGGGACGATTTAATATCACGCCCCCAAAGCAAAGAAAGAGTGGTGGGGGGTAGAGAGGGGGGTTTGGGTTGGTATGGATGAGCGAGGAGGACGGACGAGTCGCTAGCTACGATCGAAGAGAGGGTGGGGGAGTTTGGATATGGCAGCCAGGCAGTCCGCTGTTTGCCTTGCTGAGGCACGGGCCGTTCCTCCTCGGCCGAGCCCTGAACGTATTATTTGGAATAAGACGACTACAACGACTACGACTACGACGACGACAACGACGACGACGACGACGACGACGACGACGACGACGGCGACGACGACGACGACGACGACGACAAAAACGACGACGACGACGACGACGACGACAAAGACAAGGACGAAAACGAGGACGAAACGCGATATAACCGATTTATTTATTTCGACGACGAAAATCGACGAACTGTTTTTCGGTAATAAAAGTCCCTCAAGAAAGGGCACGGTGCACGCGATAGACGCGTGGATTTCTGGTTCCGCGTACTGTGTTGGAGCCACGCTCCCCGGGTGCGGCATGCTAAACAATATCACGCCCGGCGGTTCCGTACACGGTATTCCCGGTAAGTAAGAATCATCAGCTTGATCATCCTAAATCTTGATCCGTTTAAAATTCTCTCTATGGATAAATAATGTCGAATCGTCGATGACGAATTTCTAAGTAAGTAGTATGTTTCTTAGAAGAAGGTATATTTCTTTCTTTTTTCTTCTCTCCTTCTTCTTTTCTTTTTTTTTTTTTTTATCGTATTTTAGATTTGTATGTTATGTTTGAAGAGATCGATCGAGTAAAGGATTTATATTGATCATTTCTTTTTTACTTCATCGTTATTATCGTTATTAGGTGTCGTCGAAAAGACTTTTAACTTGACTCGTGACGAATGAAATAATAGAATTAAGAAAGAAACGAGAAAGAACAAAAATGTTCTTCTATTCGATATAAAAATGTCGTTCATCGTGAAACTTTCTTTGTTTGAGGAGTGTTAACTACGAAACAACCATGACACGTCATAATGTGAGATATATTTGGATTAAATGTGCGGATAAATGTGCCTGTGAGGTCAGTCTTTGTTCAAACGAGATTGATGTGTGTTAGTTGTGAATGATTCGTGTTTATAAAATCTAAAACGGTAGGCATATTTTAATCGTCGAAATTTTAATAAGAGATTAACGAGAAAGTTGGATTGTTTGTGTGATTTATAAGTTCGTGATTAGATTATCTATTGATTGAATAGTGTTGGTTAACAATGATCGTACCGATTCGATGTAGTTAAACAAACGATCCACGTGGAAGAATAGATTAATAATTGATTTTGTCCTTTTTTTATTTAAACATTGTTAATCTTTCTTTCGTATGTATCTATCTATCTATCGAAAATAAACGAGTCGGCTTTGTTTTATATCGAATATTTTGTGTATCTGTGTGTGTGTGTGTGTGTGTGTCTGTGTGTGTGTAAAGTTCAGAAAGCTTTTAAATTTTTCTGACTTAGGATCGATATTGCTAACGTCATGAACGAGAATCTCGGAATTTGCGAAGATGCATAAATACCTAAACGACAAAGCGATCCGATTTCAGATGTGTTGGTACTATCGATTATCGGTAATGTCGCTGTCGGAATTTATAGTTATTCCTGCCGAATCGAATCAAATAGTCTCTGTATTTCCTCTTTCCTCTAAGTCGAAAAAGGGAAAAGTTGGAAAGAAAGAAAAATCGTGAAAACGTCCCGTTCCTCGGCTCTCTGTCAGCCGTCGGATGAAAGTAATACGTTCTATCTTCTATAAATATTTTCATTATTAATAATTAAAAACGATTGAAATTCGAACTGCAACCAGCCAAAGATCAATTTCTGTTGAAATTTACATTCAATGAATATTCGATTTTTATATCTACTATTTTTGAATCGTCCATGATCCATCAGACACGATCACAATATTTTCATGAAGAATCTCGAACAAAGCCTCCAAGTCTTGACTATTAATCCTAGTAGATAATTTCAAGAAATCTTATTTCTAAACTTTCTCAGATATCTCTCGAATTCGAAATCAATTTTTTTCTTTCCTTAAAAGACGATCTTAAACAAATGGCGATATAAACTATTAACACGTAAAAGGATCTCTGACAAGAATTGAATCAAAATTTGCCAATACGTACGTTCGATTATAAACGAATATCGATCACGCAATTATTCGTTTGCAAAAAGTTTTAGCAGAAATAAGTATTTTCATCGAAAAGAAAGTAGATAAAAAAAGCAAATATCTTTAGGTTCGAAACTTGGCGTTGATTGCGATTTGACTGAAACGAACGGCAATGAAGAAATTAGAAGGGAAAGTTTGCGCGGTGTAGAAAAAAAAAGAAAAAAGAATAAAAGAAAAAAGGAAAGGCAGGAAAAAAAGAAAGAAAAAAAAATGTTGGAGGGAAGGAACGGGATTTGCGAGAGAGAGAGAGAGAGAGAGAGAGAGAGAGAAGGAAATCCTCGTGGCCGCAACACGTGGTCCCGACGACGGCCTTCCACCTCGCCCAAGGAAAGCGCTTCTCGAGTTTGATGACCTTAATTACCTCAACACTGATTACATTAGGCGAGAAGTTAAGGAACGATTTAGAGAGTTAGGATGTTGTCGGTGGTGCAAACTGCAAGGAAAGTGTTAGGCTTTGAGCCGACTAAAATAAGCTTCGAATAATCGTATAATTTTTCAAAATAAGTCTTTGATAATAACGACACAGAGAGATCTCAATCGATATGTAAAGAATTGATATACTTCGTTACATCACGATTATATAATATAATAATAAATTAATAAATTTATTTATTTATAATATTCATTTATGCATTTGTTTATTTATTTAGATTTATTTAGATTTGTTTATAACCAATTTCGTCGAGCCGCGTTTTGATTTGCGCGTTGTACTTCAGGAATTCTCTTAAATGTCGCATGTTGACTCGTAATAATTTATTCGAGTAGCTCGATATAAATCGAATTTAACCGAATGCAATATAAAATAATTAATCTCTCATTATCGAAGAATATCATTTGCGTTTATCTATGTATATATTATATTATATGTATAGATAGATTCGATTATAATGCGTGTCGCGTGTAAATTTCCTTTCGGACACGTCGATGCGTCGTTATTGTGCATCATCATTCGATCCTGCGAGCTTGATTTTAAAAGGACGATTCGACAGAGATGTAACTCTTTCGATACTTCTCTCTCTCTCTCTCTCTCTCTCTCTCTCTCTCTCTCTCTCTATCTATCTATCTATCTCTGTATTTTTTCTTTCTTTCTCTCCTTTTTTTTTTTCTTTCGAATGGATTAAATGTCAACGGTGTATCTCGTGGCACCATGAAAGTGCATGCGCGGCTCTGACAACTGAATAAATACGTCCGTCATAATATTCACCGGGAATAATTTGATTTATGAATTTATTATTCAGTCACTTTGAAGCTGCCGCCTGTCAATCGACAAAATATAAAAACGCCGATCAACGTGGATACCATTATCAGTATTTTTTCTACTCTCTAACCGCTCCAAGTGGAAAATTTTCTTTTGATAGATTTGAATTCATAGAAAAAAATAGATAGATAGATAGATAGAGAGAAAGGACTAATGTAATGAAGAGAATATTAGAAACAAACTAGAAAAAATTCTGGATAATCGATAATTCAGATTTGTACGATTTTCAGTAGGACCTATTTGTCTGTTAACTTCAAATATAAATAAAAAAAAATTGGTTGAATACAATTAATGATATTGTTAGATCGATCATCGACATTAGAAGGATCAGAGGGAATTTCCATCGAATTTTTTCGTACGTCGAAAACGTACTCTAATAAACGTCGGGATACCCAATAAAATGGGCTCATAAAAATAAAAGAGAAATAAGGACCCGCTCGTAAAGTTTTTCATTCATGCCGAAAATACAATTTCATTCAGTAGAACTTCTTTTCTACCCGGTGGTCCTTCTGATATTTCGATGTATTTGTCCGTTTCCTTTCCTTTCCTTTCTTTATCTTTGTTTTTTCTTTCTCTGTTTCCATTTTTCTTTTTATTTTTCTAAGACAACCATAAATCGTTTGGAAAATCTCAAAGGAATAAAATACAATTTTGATTGTTTCTAAACATTTGACGTCTTACGTTTTGAAACTTCTTCTTCTTCTTTTTCTTCTTCTTTAAAAAAGGAAAAGAGAGAAAGATAGAGAGAGAGAGAGAGAGAGAAAGAAAGAAAGAAAGAGAACAAGAAATTCGATCACCTTTCGTTGCAATAAAATAGAGAACACGATAAAGTACTTTGGCTGTTTACGTTCGCGTCTCGCGTAACAACGTTCGCCACTCTTTTCAGAGTTTTCTCTGTGTCCGTGTATATTTGTGTGTGTAGGTGTGTATATATGTGTGTGTGTATGTGCGAAACGAAGATAAGTACTCCCTGGATACGTTTGCAAAATTAATTTTACTATCCTTTACCGACGTCGCTAGTTTTCGAGAAAAACTACGCGTCTCATTTTTACTTTCGTATCTTTTCTTGACTTAACGAAGATGGTGGTGGTGGTGGTGGGGGAGAGAGGGAGGGGGTGGTGACGGTGATGGTGGTGATTGGGCGCAGTATGTTGCGAGGAGAAAAGTAAAGTAGAAGAAGAAGAAAAAGAAAGAAAAGAAGAAGAGAAAGAAGTTACTCGACGAAGTGAACAAGAGAGAGAGAGAGAGAGAGAGAGAGAGAAAAAAGAAAGGAAAGGAGTGAAAAAAAAAAAGAAAAGAAAATTCACTTCTCTCACAACTAGGCAAGAAAACTCGAGCGCGTAAACTAACGCTTAGATGGGTACATACTACATGTAAGACCTTCAAAAGTCTTTCAAGAGACTTTAGAGAGTAGAGTTAGGCAATAGTTCGGGCGATTCGCTACGCGACCTAAAACGTATTCTCATTCAATCAAAGTTTCCTTTTAATTGATTTTAATTTTGGAAATGAAAATAAAAGGGAATGGAAACGATCGGAGGAAAAAATAAAAAGAAAAAAGAGGGATAGAAATTATCTTGAAAAGGATCTTAGAGTACGACTGATTTATTTTTTATTATTTTTTTTTTTTTTCAAATCACGACTATTAAGTACCAAGAACGATTAATAAGAAGAATAATGAAGAAGAAAATATTCGATATGATATATCAATAGATTCGTATGAAATCATTCGTTTCATACTCTATCGTATTTTAGTAGTATGCGAAAGAAAAAAAGAAAGAAGAAGCAAACGAAAGAATGAACAAATAAACAAAGGAGATAAAAAATGATAATCCTCGATTTAATTCTTCGGATAAAATTCTTCGGATAAATTTGAAGGGAAGATTTTCGACGAGTTTATCGCGAATAAGTAGTGATACTTAAGGTGACCCTTAACTCCGTTCAGTTCAATTCGTTTAACTTAGTATTGGCGAAGTTCGAATCGGTTACTACAATACGTTCCTACCGGCTTTCCGCTCGCGTGGGCGTGCGTTTCTTTAGCAACACGTGTGTAGATAGATGAATATTCTGTACGTTTCTATATGTATATATCTATATATGTGTATTCGTGTGGATATATCTGCATGTGCGTATATTGCGTGGGTGTATGAATATATGTGTGTGTGTGCGTGTGTGTGTGTGTGTGTGTGTACGTGCATGGCCCTCCGTAAAGGTTTGGTACGCGTCTTAGAAGACGGAGGCCGGTGACGATTCTCACACTTTCCTGCTAAGTGGCCCGTGTGCCCCTCGCCACCAGTCGGCCGGCTTCTGCTCCTATACAAATTTAAACTACATAGAGCAGAAGACGAAAAAGACAGAAGGGAAGAGAGGAAAAAGTCAGAAAGAAAGAAAGAGAAAGAGAGATAAAAAGAAAGAAATATGTATGTGTATGTGTGTGTACACACGTTATATATATATATATGTTTGTATATATATTTTATATATGTATATATACATATATATGTGTGTGTATATATTATATATTATATATACATATATATATTTACATATATATATATGTATAAATGTATATATGTATATATAATATGTATGTAAATGTGTATGTATGTATGTATATATGTAAGGGCACAAACACGATGATACCAACGAAGAAGATTTTTTTTCTTTTCCCTTTTTTCGTTCGCAGGAACGAAGGACCTTCATACTCAAGATTTAAAACGTCACGAGAAGTTGGACGGGGTATTAAGAGTAAACTTGGGCAGCGGACTGTCTGCTGGTGGTGGACTGCTACATCAGGAATTAATCATGACTATGCCTGGCGCAGGTGAGAGAGAAAGAGATAGAGAAAGAGAGAGAGAGAGAGAGAGAGAGAGAGAGAGAGAGAGAGAGAATCAACAAGATAAAGAGATATCGTTATTCGTTGGGATTGTAAATGAAAGTGAGATTCAACGATAAAAAAAAGTCACGTCTTACCTTCCATTTTCTTCTGACGTTAAAACGAGAGAGAATGATGAATAATGTGATTCGTAATTGATGAGAATCGATGGGAAAGAAAAAAAGAAAAGGAACAAAATTTTTTTTAAACGAAAAATGCGACAAGATTTTAATTCGAACAGGTTCTATAAGATACGTATACTAATTTATTTCTCTCTCGTTGTTAGTTAGGAATAAATTCGTATGTGTATATATATATATATATATATATATATATATATATGTATACGAATGTATGCAAGGTATGAACATACATATATAACTAAAAAGTGAGTTCCTTCAGTGACTTCTCGCGATCTACGAAGCGTATGATACGAGCGTGTTTTCAAGGATGACGTAACTCCTGTCTTTGGTAGATAAAGAAACGCACTACCTAGTAGAGAGGCTAGTAGAGAGATATTTCTAAGAAGTAATAGCGCTATGTGTGACGTATCGACGTCAGAATAGAAAATAGGGTAAAGGAGAATCTAACGTTTTCTTCGAAATCATTTGAAAAAAAAAAAAAAAGAAAAAGAAAATAAAGTCACATTTCGAACCAACGATTCCGTATATCAATGGAATGAAAAAGATATACCTTTGTGATATATATGTGTGTGTGTGTGTGTGTGTGTGTACGTATTTATATATAGCGTCCCAACGAAAAATGTCCATTGCGATTATTACGAAATCTAGTGATTTTTTTCGAGAAACGGAAAAAAACACCTCGACGAAAATAAGATTGATCTGTACTGGCGTTAATCGACAAAAGAATCACTTGGTTTCGTAATAATTTTGGTGGAGAGTTTTTATTGGTACACTCTGTATATATCTATCTATCTATCTATCTATCTATCCTCTATCTATCCATTCATTCATCTATCTATCTATCTATCTATCTATCTACGTATTTGTAATTTACAGGAAGCGCAACGGCGATTGGACAAGGAGACGAAAAACCAGTTAAGCAAAAACGCCATCGGACGCGTTTTACACCGGGACAAATTAATGAACTCGAAAAGTGTTTTTCGACGACGCATTATCCGGACATCTTCCGTCGCGAAGAGATCGCTGGTAAAATCGGCCTTACCGAGAGTCGCGTCCAGGTGAGCTGAAACGAGTTAGGTATATCCCTTAAACGATGTATTTTCTTTTTGTTTCCTTTTTTTTTCTATTTTGTCGTTCTTTTTTTCTTTTTGTTTTCATTTTTCCGAATGGTTTAGGTGTGGTACTCCGCTCTGGCGTTATTTTTTCCTTTATTTTTTTTTGCCGGTCAACCCTCCTACCCCTCTTCGACCTCGGCCTCGACCTCGGTCTCCTCCACCCCCCACCTCCATTCCCACCCGAGCTTTAGTTGGTTAAAATACGATATGCATTTCATTAGCAATTTATATAATGTGAACGCGCGCCATGAACACGTGGAACCAACTGGATTTATGTGTATCGAGGTAGACAAATTTCTGGTTAACTGAACGCAATCCTCTATCAGTTAGAATAATTCCGTATCCTATCAAGTTGTTAACGTAATATTTATCACGCGTTAAACAAGAGAGCTCGTTGTAGGTTTTTAATCTTTTTTTCTTCTTTTTTTTTTCATACGAGTTTTCCCTGCACGCCATGTCGGGGAAAATGGATATCCATTCGAATTATGAAAAAATAATTTCTCGATGATATCGACCATGACGATGAGACGATGACGACAACGACGACGACTACGTTCACAATTCATATTCGATTAAAAGTAGAATTTAAAACAAAAAAAAAAAAAAAAAAACAGAAAAAAAATAGAAAGAGAAACAGGAAGGAAGAAAGGGAAAAGGAAAAGAAGGAAAGAAAATTAACGTAGGAATGTAGATTTTGATTTTGTTTGAACGATTTTGTTTGAATCAGAGAAATTATTCGAAGAATTCTAATAGAAATCATGAGAGACGCGTGCCAACGATGCCATACTATGGCTACCGCAACGCAGTTTTGGAATCAATTGTTCCGGCCTATCGTGGCTTTTCGGATTAAAGTGAAACTTGGGAGTAGGTACCTAGTAGCTAAGCCCACCCCCAAAACTCTACGTGGGGTCTTGAATTTTGGTGGGTTTCGCCACGACGACAACCGCAAAACTTTACGGACA
>NC_066587.1:17820057-17850057 GCF_905475345.1 Vespula vulgaris
TGGGTACCTAATTGAAAGAGGTTTTCCGTGGGTGAGGAGAAGGGTAGACATCAGCAGAGCGAACCTTCAGCGTTTCCAAGGAAACCTGGTGCGGCGGGTACTCGTGTGGAGAGGGCCTCAGGCACACCAATCCGGCTGCGAGAGAAAGGCGCCGGCGCTTCAGCGACCGGGCTGTGCTATCGAGCGTCGCTATCAAAGATTTCTTGACTTGCCATGGCGGACTACGACGACGACGACGACGACGACGACAATGATGAGGATAATGACGTCGACAACGACGACGAAGACGATAACTAACAATGATGACTTGGACGATATATTTCGTTCGTCGAATATTTTCTTCCAACCTGAACTCCTTCCTACTCTTCCATCTACTCCCCACATTCTTGCAATCTCGACCCTTGCAACGCCCTTCGACCCTGGTTACAAAGTCCTTGAACGATATTGCTCGAACTATGTTCTTTCTTTCTTTATATAAATTCGTATTAACATTTCATGGTATTAGAATATAGTGTGAAATTTCTAATCTGAGGAGAGAAAAGAACAAGGAAATGGAAAAATGTGCGAAGAAAAGAGAAAAATATATATGTATGTATAAATAAATAAATAAATATATATATATATAATAGTTAGATAGATAACGAATTTTTCGATATATCTTTTAGATGAAATAAGAAAGGATAGAAGATTGACGTATTATATTTCCTTCGAAATTATTTTCACCATTCGAGAATATAAATTTGTTCGAGATAAATAAACAAACGGTTACGAACGGTGAACGAAATGAATCGTATTATTTGTCCCGTGGAATGAATGTGCGGGCATGATTACTGTATTAAAACGTGTATCACCTATAAGCTCGCGGTGATCAATGCGACGTTCTGTTCCGAGGAAAAGAGGAAAATCGCAACTTCATTAATCGACGTTAATTAGCAACTATTATACGCGGGACAAGCCGCCAACGTTATCGTTTCGCGAAAACGTTGCTTTACACGAAACGATAATCATTCCGAAGTGGCATTGTTACACAGCTGTTTTCGTTAATGCCAAGTGCTTAATTATATACTTTAATGTGATTATCGATAACGTATAACTGACAGAGAGATAGATAGATAGAGGGAAAGAGAGAGAGAGAGAGAGACCCTTCTCTCTCTCTCTCTCTCTCTCTCTCTCTCTCTCTCTTTCTCTCTCTCACTCACTCACTAAGCGTTTCGTGGCCCGAATTTTCGTAGGTACGTCGCGCGCAGATCCGTGAATGAGCCGATACGCCGAAAATTCGATAATACGCGAGAATATGCCCGGCAGCTACTTCTATGGCCCGGATCGAGCCGAGTGAGTGAGAATAAAATAATCAAAAGTCGTCGACTTTATCGTTGAAAAATGCACGAACCTTTGCCGGCGCGTCCGGTACGCGTTTAATTAATACTAATGGATATAATGGATTCTACATTAGATCGAGTCTTTTATTATTTGGAATGATAGTAGAGAAAAAGAGAGAAAGAAAGAGAGAGAGAGCATGAAGAGCGTTATAAAGAGAGAGAGAGAGAGAGAGAGAGAGAGAGAGAGAGATAAAGAAAGAAAAAAGAAAAAAAGAGAAATAAATATTTCCAAATCCGTGAAGATTATTCTAGGCGAACGTTTAACTGTGACTCGATGAGAGAGAAAGAGAGAGAAAACATTCATAGGGGATGAAAATGTAGAACGGGGGTGATAGTGGTCGCGAGTAGTTGCGGCGAGAGGGATGAGATAGGATGGGTGTTCTGGAGTGAGGGCTATTAAAAAAAAGGAGCAGTATATTCGTGCCGGTAAACGAACGTTATATAATTCAGAAAACGCAAATGAAAATAAATATTTCCTTCCTCTATCCCCCTCTACCTTTTCCGTTTCCCCTAACCCATCGGTAGCGCAGGTCCGCCGCTGCATTTCCTGACCACATTGCAACGAAAAGAGAGTAGATGTAGTTACGCGTCGCTCACATACACGCAGACACACACACACATACACACACAGAGAGAGAGAGAGAGAGAGAGAGAGAGAAAGATTTTAACTTTATGTTAGGTGTTAGAAGTAATATCGAAAATATTATACATAGAGAGCGTAGAGAGAAGAAAAATACAAATATTATTTGTACGATAAATCGTCGTAGCGGGCCGTTTAAATATCGTTCGTCGCGATGAACGGCAGCCGACGGTAGGTAGTAATAGAGGCAGCAGTAACAGTAGCACTAACAATGCAACAACGACAACGACAACGATAACAACAACAACAACAACATTAGCAACGTCGTCGTCATCGTCGTGCATTTGCCGAATTGGTTTTCGGGGGAGGGAAAAAAAAAGGACGGGTGACAATGAGTTTCGCTTTGGAGAAGAGTGCGAGGAGAGGTAGGAGAAGGAAGGGGTGATAGCAACAGGATCGAAGGGGGGAAGGGGTGGGAAAAAGTGATGGTCGAAAGCAACCCCTTCTCCTTCCCCGGGGTCAATGGCTTTTTTTTCCTTCTTCTTTTTTATTATTTGTTCCTTTCTTCTTTTTTTTTATATTTTTTCCTTCTCTCCTTTTTTTCTTTCTCTCTCTCTCTCTCTCTCTCTCTCTCTCTCTTCTTTTTTTTTTATTTTTTTTTCTCTCGATCCCCACCGATTTTAGAACGAACGCAACGTTATTTCTTACCGTCAATCATCTCGCGAATTTTAATTTCGACGTCGCTTGCTTCAATGTTCAGCGCGCGAGTGCGAGCGCTCTTGTGTGTACGTGTGTGTGTGTGTGTGTGTGTGTATTTCAAATAAAGCTCAATCATCACGAATTTCGAGAAGAGATGGCCCCCGGGTGCTGAGACAAAAGCTTTTTTCAGTCGGTGCATTCATTAAAAAGCCGACGGTCTATTTCGGGATTCGCGTATCGGCACTTTACGGTTTTAATTACGCGTATTTTAATCCGCCCAGGAGACATTTTCTATTTCCGGTGCCAGTTCGCCGTTCGCGTGCTCACTACGAACGAGCTTTATTAGACTCTCCGTGCGCAGCCGATTTAAATTTAATCATAATGAAGAGTCGATTAAAATTGCAATCGTCCGCGGAATAGAACCCATAGCGCCGAGCAGTTAACGTCTGCTAACAGGCATTTAACTTAACTGCCTCAGGTAACTGCTCGTTTCTAGGCTGAAGGGTCCTTTCGATTACTACTGCTCGGAAATTTTATTGGCCAGGATCCTCTTTCGCCTCGATGCACGCGCGGCGTTCCCGCGTGGATGAGATAAAAAAGAAAAAAAAAAAGAAAGAAGATAAGAGAAGAGAGAGAGAGAGAAAGAGGAAGGGGGACTCAAAGGCCACAGTTTTCGATTTCGATTTCGATTTCGTTTTCGATCTCGATTCGTACTTATAACAGTGATAGAATCTCGTATCATTGGATAGCTATATTTATTTACCTTAACTTGATCCTTTCGCACAAATTTCTCTAATTTTCGCTAACGTAGATAATACTCTTACGTATTAACGTAATCTCGCGTTATATCAGACGATGTGATAATGCAACGGAATTATCCTTGGACGTTGACAAATAATACTAAAGAATATTCCCTCGTAAAACTGGGTACTACTGAACTCCCTATTTTTCCAACGAATAAACTTACATACGTACATATATATATATATATATATACATATGTATATATGTACGTATATGTAGGTGTATGACGTGTCACAAAGTCGATCCCAAAACGATATATATATATATATCTGTTGCTAGACTTTTCGTGGAAAAATCAAAGATCGACTTTCTGTGTCAGATAGTGTCGCTAAAAGTCGCATATGCCGTTTACGAAGTCGAGGGAGGTTAAAGGGAGATTGGGGGAGGTTGGAAGAGGTGGATAGACTGGAAAAGGGCCCGTCGTCGGCGAGTAAGCAAAGTATTGCTTTCAAAGTATCCCATGGGAGTTGGTCGAATGGCTATGTCATTCCATTGTCCTATGGGAGAAACAAGTGACTGCGTCGCGAGGGTAAACGCGTTTCGTTATTGTCCCGACGGTAACATACCGAATGCGAAGATGTTCGTTGATTTGTTCGTTTATTTCATCTATCGATTAAAACAAATTTATCCTTAAGTGACTTCTTCTTTTCGCGTTATAGGATCCTTCGATAGTTCGTATAGTAACGTATAGTTCTCTTTCTTTTTTTTTGTGAAATAAAATTTAATTGGTTATAACGATAATATCGTAGTGGATATCTTTTTTTGTTATCGTCTTTGTCTTTGTAAAAAGCAAAGAGTACGATCGTAATCTTTAATCAAGAAAAAAAATTGATTTCGTATATACACCTGTGTGCGTATTATATGTGTGCGTAAATGTTGTATGCATATTCGATCGTTATCATTTATTATATGTGATTTTACGAATAAATGAAGATTGCAGAAAAGAGAACTGAGATCTAACGTAATTTTTGTCGTGTTCGTAAAATTATTTCGAAACGATCAAAAGAAAAAGAAATTCGTCTAAACAGTTACATTAACAAACATCTTAAGACAATTACTATATCCTTTCACTGTGCTATCAACTTCGGTTTTACCAAAAAAAAAAAGAAGAAAAAAAAAGAAAAGAAAAGAAGAAAATAAAAATTCATTGACAATAATTATTACGATCGTTTTTACGTAAGATGGAACGAACGAATTCCAAGAATGTCAATCGTTCCGAAGTGAACGAAATTCGTCAAAGTATCTAACGGAGATAATATTTTTATTAACGAAATTAATGGATCCGTATCGGTCGATAAGCATAGAAACATAGATCTATTCGATTAACCAGCATCATCTCATTTACAGGATATACTCTCTTAATTCACAATGATTATTATTATTATTATCGTCGTTAACATCACTATCGTCGTCATCACCATCATCACCATCATCATCATCATCATCATCATTATCATCATCATTATTATTATCATCGAAGTTGTCTCAGGACGGTGCGAAATTTTCGTACTAGTGATCGATAAACCCGACGAAATTTCAACGCGATTTACTATGGCTGAGTAACGTGGCAGTAGTTACGTACGATAGGCGGTCAGACACGAGGCTAGCACTTTATGGTTCGGCCGCATAGAGGAAACGCCTGAATTACGTTCGACCAAAACTACGCGAGACGCACCGGTCGTTTAAATCATCGCCGTTCCTCGTTGTTTACCGAGCGCAAAACATCGATTAGCGCGTTGCCCGAATTAACAACGATCGTTCTCTGTTATATACATAAAACACGTACACGCGAACGTGAACGCATATATGCGTACATACGTATAAAATAACAACAACAACAACAACAATAACAACAAGGAAGAAATACTCGTTTCGAAATCGTTCAGCGATGATAATCAAAAGTTTTGCTCCAGCGTGACATAAAAAAGATAATAAAAAAAATAAAAAGAGAGAGAGAGAGAGAGAGAGAGAGAGCACGAAGAGAACAACAACAACAACAACAACAAAAGTTTCGTTGAAGAATGTGAAAAGTATTTAGTCGTGTTCTCCGTCGTCGAAAAAGCAACGAAGATTCAACAGCGCGTCTGCTATGCAGTAGCCTATGCATTTTAAGGGAGGCCTGATTTTTAATGCCGTATAAATATGCATAGGCCATGATATTAGCTCTTACGTGTCGCCGTCCGAAAAAAATATCACGGGCGGGGTGCGTTTTAGTGCGAGTGAGTTCTGTTCGTACCAACACGTTACAAAGAGACGGTACTATTCTCTTCCTTGTTGTTCTCTTTCAAAGTATATACGTGTATATATACACGCACACGTACACATATATACACACGGATGTGTGTATACATGTTGCGTGGCAGGAATATGGAGGAGCATCGCGGTAGCATTGGGGTTCTCAATGGATAAACTGTGTCGCCGCGGTGACCCCAGGGAGCATCATCTAATGCCCATTTTGTTATGACGTCTACCATCCTCTGAATAATTTCACTACCGCCAAACGTGCCGGATACTGATTATCGCAAAGCTCTCTTCTCATCCGCTTCGATTAAATTCGTTTTGCCAACGCATTTTACGTCAACCTCGAACGCTTCTTTTTTTTGTTTGTTTTTTGTTCCGTCTCTTTGTTTCTTTGTCTTTTCTACTTCTCGTCGTCGTCCTCTTTTTACAATCGGATCTTTTTCACTTTTTTCATCTTATCTCGAAATATCGATCTACGAGATGAAGATTTTTGTCTTCTTTCTAAGTCGTTCGATGTTTATATTATTAATATGTAATGTTATTAATTTTGAATGTGTGCGTAGGTGTGTGAGTACGTGTATAGGTTCTTAAAGATTTTTTACAGAGCGCAGAGTAAAGAGTTTTCTTCAAGTTTTTCTTTCTCCCTTCCTACGATTATACTGATAAAATTCTATGAAACGTTTTGAAAAGTAGGTCGGTTTTAATAAATAAAATTATAAGATCTATTTTCGTGATGAAACGGTTACATCCGAAGGTAACCTATTTCTCTATCTCTTTATGTAAATAGAAATTGCGTGCTTGCGAATGAACGCGCCCATGAGAGAGAGAGAGAGAGAGAGAGAGAGAGAGAGAAAGAAAGTAATAGTCGTAATACGTGATCGTTCATAAATGTAAAATGAATTCGTCCGTAATATTCGGATAAAACGTACGTGAGTGGGATTTAATTAATTGCGGAAAGTAGTCGATTTCATTTCTACGGGAAAAAACTAAAAAATCAAATGAATATATATATATACATATATATATATAAAATATATGTACGTACACCTACATAATTTGTTGAGCAACAAAGGTTTGTTATCTCTTGGTGGAAAGTAAATCCAGTAGGTAGTTCCATAGGCCAATTCGTGCTAATTTCACGACGGGTCTTCTAAGCCAACGATATTGCACGCGTGAAATAATAATAAAGTATAAATGGATCAAGTTTACGACGGACGGTGCATGCGAGAGTATGCGAGCGTCGTCGTATGAATTTTATCGTCGTTTTCACGACAAACACTTTACGAGATTTTCCACCGGCTTGGAAATGACCCCGGTGTCTTCTTCTTCCTTTATATTTCACGATAAATTTCATCGTGCGCCAGCCCGCGATGATATCGACATCGACGCATATAAATATACGTTTTACAAGAAAGACAAGAGAAAAAGAAGAAGAAGAAAAAGGCTGCGAACGAAGTAAATTAAATAAGAAATAAAATAAAATTAAGAGAGAAAGAAAAAGGAAGAAAAATTTTCTTTTCTCTTGATATATTGTATTACGTTTTGACGTCGCGATGCCTAAACAAGCGCGAAAGCGCGTACACACACACACACACACATATACAACCGTATTACCCCGTAATCCTCCGACGGAAAGATTCGTTCGATTTTTAATTCAACACGGAATGTGTAAAATCCCGAGGAATTCGCTAATGGCAGGGTGAAAATCTCTGCCGCCGACGACGACGGAACGCAAACGTGAAACAGTAGGCGGTCTGGGTAATGCGTCTTGCAACCCTCGGACAGGAGAGCCCGAGCACCATCATCAATCAGGGCTGGTGCAGCATCCAGCGAACTTATATAGTATTTATTCTCATTAGGTCTCAAACCGAGAGAGATGGACGAGTAAATGTCACCATATAAATTCAACAGAAAATATGTCTCCTACCGATGAATTATTTGATCGAGAAAAATGATTCCTACTACCTAATGGACTAGAGATTCGATTTTTAAAAAGACATAACGCGTATTCAACCAATTCCTAATGACTAATAAATCAAGATTAAATATATACACGTACACATATATTCCTTTATCTGTCAAAATACGAGATAGAGAAAAAGAGAAAGAGAGAGAGAGAGAGAGAGAGAGAGAGAGAGAGAGAGAGGGGGAGAGAATTACAGAAAGAAAAACAGACAGAGAAAAAGAATGATCATGTCTCAGGAAAGATGAGTCGCAAAAAAAAAGAAAGAAAGAAAAAAAAAGAAAAGAAGAAGAAGAAGAAGAAGAAGAAGAAATGACGCGAGAGTAGGTAAAGATAAAACGTAATCCCGTTCGCTTTCGACGAACGATTCGGGACATTTTTTTTTTTTTTTTTTTTTTTGGCGAAAACGGAGTCGGACTATTCTTCAATGGCGCACTGAAAGCTACTTCTATATATCTTCGGGGGTCTACGGGAGATCCCGGCGCTTGCCTTGATGGCAAGCTCAATTTATATCAGCGCCTGCTGAGACCCCCTTTACGAGGTCTCGCCGTGGTAACACTCTAACCCTCACCCTCACCCTCACTCTTACCCTCCCCCTCCTCCTCCTACACGCCATACCGTCCTACCATCCTACTCACCAACCCCCTCTTTCCACCTCACTATCGTACCCTTACCACCAGCAGAACGTTGCAGCTTGTCCTAAAGCCTCACCCTTGGCTAGGCACGAAACTCTACCCTTGCTACTGGCAAAGAAGCAGAGCTTTCTTCTTCGCCATCTTCGAGACAACGCCGTTCGACTCTCTTCTCTCTTTTTTTTCCCCCCACCCTTTTTCTCTTTTTCTCCTTTTCTCTTTTTCTCTTTTTCCTTTTTCTCCTCTCTCTCTCTCTCTCTCTTCCTTGCTTCCTTCCTTCCTCGCTTTTGTTTCCCCTCTCGAAGAGAACTCGAGGGTTCTTCTTTCGAACTTAAACTAAGCCGTTCGCGATCGACGAAAGGAAATAGAAAAAGTCAACTTTGATTTCTTTTCGACCGTCTCTTCTCTTTCTCTCGTTCTCTCGCTCTTTCTCTCTGTCTTCCTTTTTTCTTCTTCTTTTTCTTTTTCTTTTCTAAGACGAATAAATTCTTTTCGTTTGCGAAAATATGTGAATTATAGTCGAGTATGGAACGATATCGACGCGCCCGAGTTATAGGAATATATTGTAGTATTTTAATGTTAAATGATAATTCATTTGTTGACAAATATTATGATATGTTTGTATGTGGAATAGAAAAGAGAAAAAGACGAATATAATATATGGTGTTATGTAGAATGATAGAAAGAAAAATTTTACCGTGATATCATCGTGATATCGTTGTTTTGAAAGAGACAACTTGTGATTGTTTCCATTGAATGGTGTTTCGCGCGACGAATAATTTTTTATTGAAGATATTAATTTCTCCCTTCTTTTTTTTTTGTAATTTTTAGTATTTAATCAACACGCGCGCCCACACATATACTTATACGTATGTCGACTAAATATTGTAAATTTAAATACACTTCAGTTTAGTTAGCAAATTTAAGTACAGTTAACTACGATATGATAATTTAAACGAATATATTTTTTTAATAAAAATTTCAAACGCGTTTTCTCTCGTGATATAGTCTTAGGTTGAGGATCGTTAACATAGAGAAAGAGAAAGAAAGAAAGAGAGAAAGAAAGAAAGAAAGAGAGAGAGAGACGCTACTGATTACTCGAAAGCAGCACGTCCGTTTCCACCCACGCCGTGATTCCAGGTGCTTCCTGGGAACAGCTGGTAGAGCGCAGGCGCCCTGGCAAGTACGAGATGCGGTGATTGATCAATTTTTAAAAAGCAATGTTCCTAATTGACCGCTCGATCCAAGAAAGAGAGACAGAGAGAGAGAGAGAGAGAGAGAGAAAGAATGAAAGAGAGAGAGAAAAAGAGAGAAGATAGTATTCATCATTGAAATAGGGGGTGTCCCGAGAAGTTACCTTAGTCATCGAGCGAAAGGTGTGTTCGCAGTTCTCTGTTCTTTCACCTATCCCATCTAATCTTCTATTCTTTTCACGTCCACGTGTAGAATATCCTTAATCCAAATCTTTGAATGCTGACTAATCCGATTATTCTGCATTAACTACTCGGTTATCTTACGTTCCGACGATAAATTAAAAAAAATATATATATATATATATAGAAAGAAAAGGAAATATGAATATTATTTAAATGATAACAAAACACGTTACTACGTATTACGTATTAAACGTAATGTAAGATTTAAATAACTCGAAACTCGAAATAAATAGAATTCTTGAATTAAATATGATACTAAATTAAACGCTTCCTTATTCTAATAATAATGATATAAACCGAATGGAAGGGTGGGGGTATAGTGATGGTTATTGATCTAATTTCGTAAACGTATATCCGTCTTTTATTATTCTTAATTAGATTATTAATGAAGTTATTATCAATATTTTTGAAATATATAAATATATATATACGAGTTTATTATTCATCGGATTGTTACATATCGTCGAAAAACAGAAATAAATAAATATATAAACAAATAAATAAACAAAAACAAAACAGAACGTAACAAAACAAGACAAAATGAAAAGAAAAAAAAGAAGGATCGAGTCGCTAATTCGGCCCGTAACTCAACGATATATTACATGTAGGTCCAGCTCTCGTCGAAAGCTCTCGTTCGCAGGCAGTTATTTCGTAACAGGAATCATTAGCGTATGGCTGCGTTAATTAGCGGAAGTTCCGCACGTACGTGCGCATCCAACGATGCAACTACATACGCCATGATTGTATAGAAGAGTATATGTACGTGATAATACGAGATATATAAACGTTTGTGTCTGACCATATATTTGTACGTATGCATATACATATATATATATATATATATATATATATATATATATATATATCACGCCTCCCTCGTGTTTTTTTTTCCCTCACGTTGGTTGTATCACCGATGCTCACTCGGCGTGTAACGGCGAATTATCCACGGGCTTTTAGCCGTACTTCTACCGTGAAATCAGTGCAAACCACACCTACATGTGCTACAAAGATGATGAATATCTTGTCCTTAGATCGACATTTTTTCGAGTACTTTTTCTAATAGAAATTCATTCACAAGTACGATATTAAATGAATAATAGTCAGTTAACACGAGTTCACATTGAATGTTGATTTTACCGAATATCTATTTACGTTTAATTTCTCTCTCTCTCTTTCTCTCTCTTTTTCTCTTTGACAACGAGTATTTGGCAAATGCACTTATCTAACAAACTTAAATTACGAATTAACGGATAACGAATCTAAAGATAGTTACTGTTGTAAAATCTATTAGATTTGCGATGTTGGTACAAAATATCGACGTGGAAACTTGCGGTTCGTGGCATAAGAGAGAGAGAGAGAGAGAGAGAGAGAGAGAGAGAGAGAGAGAGAGATAGCTAGACAGATAGATAGATAGATAGATAGATAGATAGATAGAAGCATAGATAGAGAGCGAGAGAGAGGGAAAACTTAATATCGTAGACTATATGACGCATAGCCCCAACATTTTGGTCCCAATGCACTTAACACTGTCTTATTCTAATGTCACGAACGTCCATTCGTATCCTTGAGACAGAAAGAGAGAGAGAGAGAGAGAGACAGAGAGAAAGACACGATAACTAGTTACTCTATAAGACAGATGTTACGATTCATCAATTGAGATTCTAAGACGACTCGTGTCAATCACCGTACGATTCACTATATTGGAGAAACTTGAAATTCAAGAGAAATTATGTCAAACGTCCTTGGATTCGAGGAATCCAAAAACGATCGTTTCGTGGTCGTAGCAATACCTGAAGCACGCTAGAACGTGTAAACCCCATATATCCAATTAGATTCGTATAATCCCTGCACGTTAGCAGAGAGAGGGTGTCTCTAGCTTCTGCGATCCCCCTTTCATTCTCTCTCTCTCTCTCTCTCTCTCTCTCTAGTACGTTTCGTTCGTGAGCTTGCGTCTGCGCTGTGTACTCCAACGCTAAAGTACTAATTTATGGGCACATATGAGACGACTATAGTACGCGCTACCGTGCCAGGAAAGGGACTCTAGCTTGTGCATGGAACTATAGTGGGGAGAACCATAGGAGGGTATATATCGGAGAACACAGAGGCGGGCTTTGCATGCGATATCAATAAATCAAGTCCCCGGGACCCCGGCAGCTTAGGAGGGCACTACGTGGCCAGAATCAACAGCTCATAACGTCGGCTAATAGCTACCCGCGGTGGGGTCGAAGATATTGTCCTAACGCCCAGGGACATCTTACCCAGCTCGCGTTGGATTCTCTCTCTGTCTCTCTCTATCTCTTTCTCTCTTTCTCTCTTTCTCTCTCTCTCTCTCTCTCTCTCTTTCGTTTCTGTTCCCTACCCAGCTAACTCACTCGAAGAAAAATCGTCGTTGGTGCTTCGATAAAGAGAACGCGAAAAGATCGCCGGTAGTCTACTAGGTAGCGTTTGCTCTTGCGCTTCGTGCCATGAAAATATCGATTTCGAGGGGTTTCGCCCAACGTGCCTTCCCCGAGATTCTCGAATTAATACACGAATGAGCTTTTGATGAATATCTTATCTAAATATATCTATTATACGTATATATGGATATATATCTATGCGCGCGCGCGTGTGTTTCTATGCGTGCACGTATAGTCATATATAGTTTAATTTTCAACTTTAGCAATAAAAGTATGTTTAATATTCGCGCGATAACTTCTTGGAAATTTCGTTTGAGACTGCAATTATTTTTCTAATTCACTCGCTGAAAATTTTTCATGTGCAGAGTATAATTTCTTTTACTTTCGATATCCCATATATATAAACACTTTTCAATGATATTTTAATACTCTACTTCCCATCGGTTCGTTTTGTTAACTATTAAATGAAGTTTCAATAATCAAATATGTTTATATATTTAGAATAAAAGAAAAAAAAAAGAAAGAAAGGAAAAGAAAACAATGAATTGGTTTTTGACGAATGATTTCCATGCTTTCAGGTATGGTTTCAAAATCGTCGGGCAAAATGGAAGAAACGTAAGAAGACGACTAACATGTTCGGTGGTACCGGTACGTTGCTACCGTCGCACGGTTTGCCACCATTCGGGCCAATTGGTCCAGATCTATGCGGAGCTGGGATGTTTCAAGCACCAGCAGAGAGATGGGGAGTGAGTACAGGTCAGACGTCGATAATTTTCTTTCTCAGTAACCCTCTCTCTTTCTCTCTCTTTCTTTCTCTCTCTCTCTCTCTCTCTCTCTCTCTCTCTCTCTCTTTCTGTCTCTCTCTCTTTCTCTATTTATCTATCTATCTATTTCTATCTCCATCGTTCGATTTTTTCCCATGTATTTTCTATTTCTTTTCTTTTTTATACTTTTTCATTCATCATCCGCATATCGATTATATATCTAAATTATCTCGTATTATCATATTTGTCGATCCTTTACGTAAAACCGTGACAGAGAGAGAGAGAGAGAGAGAGAGAGAGAGAGAGAGAGAGAGAAAGAGAGAAAAAAAAACGAGTGATAAATAAATGGAATAAAAATTTGTCAGCCAATTAAAGGGATAATATGATTTTTCGAAAGTAGTATAGACAAGTAAATCGAAGAGACAAATATCTGTAATATGTAATTGGAATCGGTGATTAGAAGGAAAATTTCTAGGTGTCACTTTAACAAGCGATATAACTAATTAGCAAAAGTTCATATTAAGGAGGTAGGTATAGGATGGAGTCCAGTTTAACGGGGCAAAGTCGCGACGACTACGACTACGACGGTGTTTGACTTTTAATTTAATTTCCTTCGTTCACCGACGGAAGGTAACTTCGAATTACTTAGTCTTATTACGTTGCCATGCGATATCCAACATTGGATGAAAAGAAGAAGAAGAAGAAGAAGAAGAAAAAGAAGAAGAATGAAATAAAAAATTAAAGAAAGAAAGAAAGAAAGAAAGAAAGAAAGAATGATCGCCAAGTTCTCCTTTCTTCTACGATCTTTAAAAGTATAACATTAACTCGATATCGTATATTCGATTGAAACGAATTTGATTGGCTTAACTCCCTTTTATCTCAGATTATTACTTATTAAATAAGATTATATCTAATCATAATACCTGGTCTATTGTAGGTCTCGGCCAACTGGGACAAAGCGGTATGGGCATGGGTGGTTTCGGGCAATTAGGTCAACAAAGCCCCAGTACTCTCGGCAACTTGGGCCTCGGCAATTCTGGTCTGTCGATCAGTAGTCCTTCGCAGACCGTCTATCAAACGAGTTACGGATTAAATTCTCTCGGTAAGTTCGATCATTTAAAAAAGAAACATATTGAGGAAAAAAAATGAAATATTGAGATAACGAGTAATGTACGTACAATTAGGAATATTCTATACGTAAAACAAACAACGCTATATAATACACGATAACACTCTATCTAGGATATTTGAGTCGATCAATAAATAATGTCGGAATTTGCAATATTTTCATATATGCAAATAAAAAACAGTTTAAAATAACTAATTTTATTTACCTATATTATGTTTATCTCATATATATATATAAATAAACAATAGTATACTGTAAGATATTGTAGCGAGTCGCGTCTATTCTCGAGTAGCTATTTTGATTAATCAATAGAGTAAAATTCAATGAAAATATTAACGAACGGCGTCGTCGTTCGTTTGGACATAAAGTATTTTCCAATTCCTACATTACTTATCATTGTCAATTCTCTCTGATACAATTTGAAGCGATATTCACAAATTATAGTATAAACTACTTTGGCGTTACTTTTTTGAATGTTTTTTTTTTTCTTCTTTTTCTCTTCTCTTTTCTTTCATACAAATAACACCGTGTTAACTATTAACGTAGAGTTAAAATCTCTATTACTAGGCAACGAGAGAAAGAGAGAGAGAGAAAGAGAAAGAAAGAGAGTTAACCCAAGATATATCAAAGTTAAACAAGAATATTCGGTTCGTGGGCGCTTATGGTTGCTTCGATAATCGTCTTGCCAAACTTTTCGGACTGCGATCCTCTAAAAAAGACGTTGAGCAAACAATATCAAAAAAGATCGAGAAAACGAACGAAAGAGAGAGAGAGAGAAAGAAAGAAGCGTGTCTTTGACGAAGTCGTTAAACGTTACGATGCATTATCATTCCGAAGGAGTTATGTGCCTGCACGTAAGGAATTTGAGACAGAAACATAAACTCCATCCTCCCGTCTGTTTACGCAGGCAAACTCTGAGGCTGGTCTCGCACCTAGGTGCGAGATCTTTCGCTGTTGTATATTTACCATAACATCACGATGCATCCTGTCTTAGCCAGAGTTACGCTTCTTCGGACAGAGTCTTGTGTGCGCTGTGATCTTACCTATATGTATTTATATGTATATATGAATGTATGTATGTATGTATGTATGTATATATGTTTGTATGTATGTATGATGTATGCATGTGCGTCTCTGTTTCTTGAAGAGTATACGAACTACGTAAGACTGTACGCGTATACGTATGTATATCTCTACGAAGGATCCTTTGTTTTCTCGAGACAAGTTTTCTTTTATTCTTACGAATTTTTTCGACTTACCACTTTTTTCTTTCTTTCTTTTTTTTTTCTTCTTTGCAAAAATGTTATTAAAAAAAAGAGAAAATATATACATTTGTGTAGAGAGTGGTCCTCGATACGACTCGAGAGAATTCATTCGCGAAAATTGTCGTACGTATCACGTTGAAGGATCGTCGAATAGAATCAATGAAACGAAAGACAAAATATGGACATGTATGTATGTATGTATGTATGTATGTATATATATATATATATATATCAATTGATTGAAATTTTATTTAAATCGTATTAAGAAAATTCGAAACCGTCATTCAGGCGTAACACAGTTTCACAACTCACCGAAGGGACTACTTAACAGCTAAGTCAGTCGTACGTAACATATACATACATACATGCATACGTATATATAGCAGACACACATATATACACATACATATACACATACATATATACATGGTGTCAATTATCACGCATTATCGCCGTAGGAGCGAGTCCAGTGAAATAGCGAAGGAAAGAGAGAAAAGAGTTAAAGAAAATGAAGATGGAAGAAAAGAAAGAAAGAAAGAAAGAAAGAGATAGATAGAGGGAGAGAGACAGAAAGATAGTCCGTAGGAACGTACAATTTATATCTGTATGTGTATCTATGTATATATATATATATATATATAATGTACGTATATGTATATGTATTCCATACGTACATACGTACATACGTATATATATATATATATATATATGCTGTTTTTCGCGCGTGAATTCTCGTACGTGTGAACGGTCCTTAACGTAGAACGAAACGTTTTGCGTTAGAAACGCAAAGCGGAATGGTAATCGTACTCTCTTCTTCTTCTTCTTCTTATTCTTCTTCTTCGTCTTCGTTTTCTTCTTTGGCTACCACTTGCCTTTTACGCTCTTCGGTAATGCCTAGGGCAAACAGCTTTTAGAGCAACGCTATCTTTTTTCGCTTTTCAATGATAATTAACACCGAGAAAGAGAGAGAGAGAGAAAGAGAGAGAGTCTCGACTTGAACGAGAACGATCACCGAGTTCCACTTTGAAACTTTTGTAACCTTCATCACCTTCTCTACATCGATTCTGACTTCTGCGAAATTTTGTTGGCTCTCATTTTATTTTCCCTTAACCCTTTACAATTAATAACAATTGTTTCTCGTGTTATGAAAAAAAAAAATGAAATAAAGAAATTAGGAGACAATTCGTGATATATATATATATATTTTTGTTCTTCTTCTTACACTCGACGAATATTAATCTCCACGAAAGATCTGAAGAGTCATATATATATATATGTATATATAAGTTGGTCAATCGTAACCATCACGTCGTTGTTTAGAATTGTTCGAAGAAAGAAAAAAAAAGAAACGAAAAAGAATTTATTTTTTGAGAGAAAATTCAATAGATTCGAACGATAGAAAAATATTTTCCTTTTTTTTTTATTTTTTCCCTTCTACGATAGCATCCAAGGATTAATTTTATTATCTATGAAGGAAAAAAGGAAAGAAAGAAAAAAAAAAAAAAAGAAAGAAGAAAGAAAAGAAATCAAATTAAGAAAAATAAAAAGGAAGAAAAGACGGAAATAAATAAAAAGGATTTTGCTTTCTTTTCTTTTGCAATCCCGAGTATATCCCGAGTTGATCCGTTTTGATTATATTTTTTCTTTTTTTTTACACGAAAATATTTTATAACGAAAATATCTTATACAACGCGCTTTTTTCGAGATGAAAAGTAAAAAGAAGAAAAAAAAAAAAAAAGAAAATAAAAAAAGAAGAAGAAGAGGAAAAAGAAAAATAAAAGAAAAAGAGGGAAAAAAAAAAGCGCGATTATTATCTATCCTCATACCTTTTCGTCGAAGCTTTCGGAAAGGGGTGTAGCCTTCTACGCAAACTTCGAGTCGCCATAAAAAAGTTTCTCCCTACCGTAGTTTTCAACCTCTTCCTTAGTGGCCACCAACGGCGAGTGTTTTACGATCCGTGTTCGGTAGCACGACCCACGCACTTTGTGAATCTACCGCATTAATATCACCACCTTAGAAGCTAGGGGAAAACCTTTGCTTGTGTTATGCGATAGGCGCCCTTCTAAATTGCCCTTTTCCTACCTGCCAGACCAACAATTCTATGCTTCACGATTCGGCCAACGAATATTTGTCGTATTTCCTTTGGGTAAAAACGTTGGTCGATTTCAACTTTTATATATATATATATATATATATATATATATATATATATATATATATATATACGTATATATATTTTTATAGAATGTTCAAACAATCCCTTTTCCATTTAAAAAAACTAAGAGTAACAATTTGTTTTTCTAATAATAATATGTTAATAATAATTTAATAATCCATAGATACTGGCTAATAAAATATTTGATAATTCTTTTCTAAGATAAGAAATAATATTCCTATAATAAGAAACGTATATATATGTATATATGTATATACACAATGATTTGTTGGATCGTACTTTCTAAGAAAATAATCGATAGACGAGAACGAAAGCGACAGACGTAACAAATCAACAAAACAAATAACACGACGATCTGTTGACGATCTCTAACAACGATCGACGTGAGAACCGACATCTTTTATTTATGTACGGACGATCGAACAGTACACATCTTTACGAGACGAAAAGGAAATATATTAATCGTCATTATTAATATTACGTTATCTCCACGCCACGTTTAATGTCGTATTAAATATCTTAAATTAATCGATCGTATTCATCCAATATATTTGTTTTAACCATTTTTCTTTTCTCTTTTCTTTCCTCCTTTTATTTTCTTTTTTTTTTTCTTTTTCTTTTTTGTAGCTTAAACTGTTTTTACACGAGACTTTACTTTTATTAAATATTAATTATTTTAGATATGCAAATTTTCTTGGAAATTTACAATTAAAATCGATTGTAAAGGGACACGTTAAAAATTTACATATTGATCTAACGTCTTTCATAACTCTTTTTTTTTCGTAGCTTAAACCATTGTCATCTTCTACTGTTTTTTTTTCTTTTTTTACAATAAACCACGCACTTAATCAAAATATCATTAAATCCATCGAACCGGATATACCTGTCTATTTAAAATTTCTTCGAAATATAAAAGTAAAATCGCAGTTAACGATAGAAAGAAATATATTGAGAATATAATCGATACGTAGATTCAATACCCATTTCTATATTTATATTGATAATACCTATTTATATCTATATTTTATAATACCTATTTTATCTTTCCTATTCTTATTACGTTATACCTTAATAAAAAAAAAAATACGATTAAATCCGTCATTAACACCGACGTTTAATTAATACATTCAATTTATATATTCAAAGAAATATTTATACGTGTATAAAAATTATTTTAAAAAAATATATATATAAAAAAAACAAAAAAATATATATACTTAAAAAAGAAGTTTCGAATACATACATACATACGACTAAATCCGTCATTAACACCGTCGTTTAATTAATACATTCAATTTATATATTCAAAGAAATATTTATACGTGTATAAAAATTATTAAAAAAAATATATATACCTAAAAAACTAGTTTCGAATACATACATACATACATACATACATACATACATACATACATACATACATACATACATACATACATACATACGATTAAATCCGTCATTAACACCGTCGTTTAATTAATACATTCAATTTATATATTCAAAGAAATATTTATACGTGTATAAAAATTATTAAAAAAAATATATATATATAAAGAAAACAAAAAAAATATATACATACCTGAAAAAAAAAAATTTCGAATACCTACCTACATACATACATACATACATACATACATACCTACATACCTACATACATACATACATAAAAGAGAAGAAAAAAAAAGAAAAAAAAAATCACAGCTGAAAGACTATAATAAACAATATATTGAAATTGTTGAAAATCTACAGGAGGCGTGCACGTGTCGGCGTCGCGAGGTTCACCACCAGGAGGATCGTCGGTTGGCGGAGGTCAAGGAGGTGGTTTGAGCTCGGCGTTAAATTGCGCGCAGGGTTCGCCAGGTTCGAGTTCAGGTGGCGGAGGAGCCGCAGCGGCAGCGGCGGCGGCTGCGGCGGCGGCAGCGGCGGCAGGAGGAGGCGGAGGTGGGGTATCCTGCGTCGGTGGCGAAGTTAATGCGGACGAAGCGTCGGGATGGAGAGGTGCTCATAGTATCGTTGCGCTGAGGCGTCGTGCTACGGACACCACGCAGCAATATAGTCCGCAACCGCATCCACCGCCATCGGGTCCTTTACAGTACGCCCATGGTATGGAATATAGCTCTGCGTACTGAAATCAACAAGCGTTCGAAGTTTCCCGCTCCGCGGCGGCCATTTTGGTTAAGAGAAGGACGGCTAACGTGACGTTCGCGCGAACAACCAAAGTGACGTTTGCGATTCTTCGACGAATGCGGTAATCTCCATGAATGTAATTAACTAATTAATTAATTAATTAATTAATTAATTAATTAGTTCGTTGATTGATCGATCGATCGATCGATCGATTGATTGATTAATTAATTAATTAATTAAGCTTCCGTTTGGGTAGATACATACATAGGTAGAACATACGTCGATATTATTATAAACTCAAGAAACGAGAAAGTAAGAAAAAGATAAAGTGGAAGAAGAAGAAGAAGAAGAAGAAGAAGAAGAATCGTTATACATGTATTTCAATACGACAAGAATTAGATATTAGATGTACGTCGATAGAAAATCTCGTCGGTCGTGTAATATCTAATTAAGACGATGTTCGATCTTCGAGACTTTCGTCGTCATTGGCGATGATAAAGAGAAGGTGTTATAAAAGGGAGAGAAAAGGAGATAGAGAGAAGAGGAGAGAAGAAGGGGAGAGAGAAGAAGAAGAGGAAAATAAAATTTATGTATACGACGAGTTATCTTAGTATTATGGTATACGATGAGATTCGAGGAGAAGATTCATTTTCAGTAACAATAATGAACGAGAACGATCGGATCAAGCTTAGTTGCTGAGATATGTTTCTTGCGTTCTCTCTCTCTCTCTCTCTCTCTCTCTCTCTCTATATATATATATATATATATATATATATATATCTTTTTCTCTCTTTCGCGTCGTTACACGTATAATAATACTAATAATAATAATAATAATATTAATAATATTAATATTAATATTAATAATAATAATAATAATAATAGTAATAATAGTAATAGTAATAGTAATAATAATAATAAAGACATTGTAAATATTATGTTAAGGAATTGACGTGACAGCTATTATCGATATCATACTTATTCGTTTTTCATAATTATCGCGAAAGGCGCAATAAAAACGCGCTATGGATAACGTCGATGTATGTCTATGGTGTCACGGGATGACTACTACCTAAAACGAAAATCGTAAATCGTCAACCATCGAGACTCGAGAGAATTCGTCGAGTATATCTACAAGTTCTCTTCTGTTCACGGACATCAATGACGATATATCCTAAATCCACATGGACCGGTTTTACGATACGTTATTTTGTCTCTCCAACTTGTAGATACTTCTTTCTTTCTTTCTTTCTTTCTTTCTTTCTTTCTTTCTTTCTTTCTTTTTTTCTATCTTTCTTTATTTCTTTTTTTATTTCTTTCTTTCTTTCTTTCTTTCTTTCTTTCTTTTTTTTGATTTTTTTTCCTCGTTCGTCGCTCACACCTTTTGTACTTAGGCGTTATGTCATTATAACCGACCAACCTGTTCAGTGATCGAGTCGTTTTATTTTTTTCTTTCTTTCTTTTTTTTTTCTTTTTTTTTTTAAGACGCATGGAAATACGTCATAAATTAAGGTCGGTTTCGAAACGTTTGCGGATCTCGTCAGTAATATTTCGAGACTTTGAAAAGATAGAAAGAAAGGAAGAGAGAAAAGAAGAGAGACATATAGATAGGCAGACAGACAGAGAGTGAGAGAGAGAGAGAGAGAGAAAAGAGAGAGAAATAGACAGAGAAAGATTTGCAAAAATCAATAAAGAAGATCTCTTTAAAACTCGAAGAAACGTCGAAGACTTCGAACGAAAAAGGAATGATGAAAAAAAAGTTGGATTACGAAATGATACTGTCTGGAGTTAAAATAAACGACGAACTAAAAAGAGAAAGATCTCTCGTGGCACGAAATTTTTCAAAATGATGTTTCTCGGTTGTCCGTCCGAGAAGGATAATGAAACGGAAAAGAAAAGAGAAAGAAGGAAAGAAAAGAAAACGAAGAAGAAAGAAGAGTAATAATAAAAAGAGAAAATAAGAAGGACAAGCTAAATCTCTTATCAGGAACATTATAATACTAATATTAATACTTATAATAATAATATTAACATTAATATTAACATTAATATTAACATTAATATTAACATTAACATTAATAATAATAATAATAATAATAATAATAATAATAATAACAACAATAATAATAGAACGTTAAATGATTGTCACCGAGAGACGTCACGGTCCGTAAATATATAATAAAAAAGTATACGTTTAATTAAGGTAGCACCTAATTAATAAAAGCAAGACATACATATATATATATACACACACATACACACACACACACACACACACACAAATACAACGTACATATACGTAGAAGGAGAAAAAATGATATGATGTCTATCATTGTATCGACGATTAAAAAGATATACGAGTCCCTACGATCGCGACGAAAGAAGAAGAAGAAGAAAAAAAGAACAGCAACAACAACAATAATAACAACAACAACAACAAAAAGAATAAATGAAAAAGAACAAAAAAAATAAGAAGAAGAGATGGAAAAGAAGGGAATTTACTATTAACGAGTATACTTGGACATTGTGATATTTACGAAGTCTGTCGTCGACTTCTCTCTACCAACCCCTAGTCCCTTAACACCGTCCCAGATCGTTCCCACCCCCCTCTACTTACCTCTCTGTCCCACCCACATTGTTTTCTTTTCTCACAAAGACGTGACATTTAAGCGTGAATCTTTTCTGTATATGCGAAATCCACGTGAAATCAAGCGTGAAACTATGACGACTAAAATTCTAGTTACGAATTTACGGTGTAGATTTTAGGTGATCGAAAAAAAAAAAAAAAAGAAAAAAGAAGAAAAAAAGAAGAAGAAGAAGAAAAGAAAAGAAAATGGAAAAAGAAAAAAAATTAACGATATAAAAATATATGATGGAATCTAATAAATAATAGGCAAGTTTGTCGGTGTATTATTATTAATACGAACGTATACGATTTTTAATGTACAAACTATCGCGGGAGGACAAAGAGAGGAAAAAAAGAAAAAGAGAAAAAAAGAGAAAAGAAGGAAAATAGTAGCGAGAAGGAAGGAAAAAGAAAGGAAAAAGGGAAAGAAAAAAAAAAGGAAAGGAAGGGAAGGGAATAGGAAAAGGGAAAAAAAAAGAAAGAAAGATAAACATTATTATTATTATTATTATTATTATTATTATTATTATTATATATTATATATAATAATTATTATATATGATATATCATGTAATAATATTTATTGGATATAATAATTATTATATATAATATATCATATAGTAATATTTATTATATATAATAATTACTGTATAATAATAACAACAACAATAATAATAATAATAATAAAAATAATAACAAGCTCGAGCGCGTACGTTGTTCCGTCTATGTCTTTCGATTTTTTCGTCTTGCGTTCGAGCTAAAAAGAAATTTCAACGTTTACCCTCCGATCATCCCCCTTTGACCTACCCTCCAAAACACCAACCACCGACATCAACATCGCCACCTCTTTTATCTCAAGAGGAAATTATTAGAAATATTATTTATAATCGATTGGAAGAGATCAGATCGTCGTAATTTTCGATTATCTTTAGGGGAAAGATCTATCCGTTGTTTCTTTTTTTTTCTTTTCTTTTCTATTCTCTTTTTTATTTTTTTTTTTTTCTTCGAATTGCAATGTTAACATTTCTACGGACTACTAGTTATTTACATACATAAGTCACGAAAGAGTCGTTTAATTAGCTCGCTTGTTTATTCTATTCTATGATCTATGTGATCACGATCGCGATCGTTCGTTGATAATAAAGAAGAAGAGGCAAATAAAACGAAACGAAACGAAATGAAATCAAACGGAACGAAATGAAACGGAACAATATGAAATTTTTTAAACTACAACGAACAACGACTGATCGCAAGTGTATTACTCGATGATGCATATTACTGTTATTTGTAAATTAATCTATACGCTATTTAATTTATTTCATCGTACGTGCGTAAATCGATGAACGATGAGAAACGAAGAGAGAGAGAGAGAGAGAAAGAGAGAGAGAGAGAGAGAGAGAGAGAATGCGTGAATGAATGTGTAGTATGTATACGTAAAAAATGAAAGAGGTACTTATGTTATATGCACAATTTGGCACTTAATATAATTCCCAGTAAAATTTAACATTTTTCAAACGTGCTTTCTCACGTGGGTGTGTTATTTTGAAAACGAAAATGAAGAAAAAAGAAAAAAGAATGCAAAAAAAAAAGAAAGAAAAACAAACAAAAAATATTTCATTCGCATTATTCAATTCGGGAAATTAATCGAGTCATGAAGAACAAATAAAATAAAATAAAAAAAAAAAGAGAGAAGATATTTGCGAAATAAAGATAGGACATACGCGGGCCAAAAGTTTCTAAATGACGTTAAACGTCAATTAATCTCTTTCTATCTTTCTTTCTTTTTTCGAGACTTTTTAGAGCTTTGTTTTTAAGCTTGTAGTTTTACAATCTGAAGAAGAAGAAGAAGAAGAAGAAAAAGAAAAAGAGAATTAGCCTGAGACGTCTCGAAAAAAGAAAAAAGAAAGAATAATTGATTTTGGAAAATTACCAAAGAACTTTTGGCCCCGTGTTGTACTTTATAGGAAGTAATGTCAAAAGAAGAAAAAGAAGAAGAGGAGAAAGAGGGAAAAAGGTAAACAAAAGGCAAAAACGAAAAGAGGGAAACAGCACATAAGAGAGAAAGTAATAAAAAAACAGAAAAAAGGGAAAAAGAAAAGAAAAGAAGGAATATGAAAGAATAGAAGAAGAAGAAAAATAATAAAAAATGGACTGACTTCGTCACACACCTTTGTCACAGATTCCATTTATCGTCTTTTAGTGATAAATAGATGAACTTTAATTTTCATCGTTATATAGTTGTGTATAGAGGTCTCAACTAAATGTGTAAAAATAAATCATTAAGAAAGTAAAATATCGAAGTCTCTTGTCGTTCATAACACATAACCAAAAAAAATTCCTTTTTGTGAAATAGTATATACATATTAATAATAATATTAATATTAATAATAATAATAATAATAATAATAATAATAATAGAATAAAAAATAAAGAAAAAATTCACACAGGGATTTTATTGAAAATATATATTTGAATACGCAGATTTGAATACATAGATTGAGTGAATGAGTGAGAGAGAGAGAGAGAGAGATAGAGATAGAGAGAGTTACAATGATGCTGCTCGCATGTATTTGGAAATAGTGCGGAATTAATACGCACTGTAAATATTTATATATTATATATATACTATATATATATATATATATATATATATATATATATATATGTATGTATGTACGTATAACGTTAAAGAGGGAAACACGGAAACAATTTCTTAACGATTAAAACTTATTGTGTATTTTTTGAATAGTTAAGATGTAAGAGAGCGCAAAGATAAGAGAGATCAGTTATTAGTCGTCAGGTACTACTATATGTAGAAGAAGATGATGATTTCAGTGGAAAGTTTTTTCTTTTCTTTTCTTTTTTTTTTTTCTTCTTTTCTTAATTTCTTTTTTTCTTTCTTTCTTTTTCTTCTGGCCATTCCCAAAGACAGTTTTACTCATTTAATACGATACTTTTCATTCTTCTTTTTTCTTCTATTTTTTTATTTTCTTTTTTTATAATAGTTAAATTGATTATATTGATAGATCATGAGGAACAATTATGAAGAAGTTATGGAAGCGCGGTTAACCCTTATAATGCAGTCATCATTTAGTAAGTAGCTGATAGTTTGAAAAGCCAATTACTTATATCGACATTTTCGTGTGTGTGTGTGTGTGTGTGTGTGTGTCTGTGTATTAGCTACACTTAAACAAGCAGTCATCAAAAACGACAATAGAGAATTCAACAATTATTATCGTCGTTGGCATCATTAAATACGATATGTCACTGTATAATACTGTATAATATACCATTGTGTATCTCTGTGTGTGACATAGCTTCTTTTCATTTTTTTTTCTTTTTTCTTTTTTAAATCTTTCAATCAACGATCGCAAATATTATTTGCATTTTTTTTTTTCAAATATTTTGTCTTTGGATAAAAGAATCCAATAAGTTTATCGATAATATTTCGTAAAATCGTCGAATACGACAGTCGGACTCGTCGGAGTATTGATAAAAATAGTGAAACGTTTTACAGGGTAATATCTTAAACGATTGAGAATAACAATTTGAAAAAAGTGTCGTGAAAATATATACTTTTAAGATTATTATTTTCTTTTTTTCTTTTCGATATATTCGGAATTCAAGCGTTACCATTTGGGTATTAGGAAATACGTTTGAAACGCCATCGCGTTTACACGATCTTAACACGTTTTAAAATGTTTCGCTTTAAACGTTTTTATCCACAGTTATTACGTCGATAATTAGTTATCTACCGTATTTACAATTTACTGTTTTATCGACTCGATCATTTTCGTCGACTCGAACGAAAAGTCGTTACGCTTTTAAAAGAACGATGGAATTATTTCTTTTTTTTCTCTTTTTTTCTTTTTTTTCTTCAATAAATACATATGTATCTCTGTCTATAATAAACGTTTTACGATCGATTAAATTAATTCTTGAGAAGATTTACGTATGTGAAAATTGTTATATTCGACAATGATATTAACATATATTAAAGGATCGTATAATAAGAGAATAAAAAAATAAAATGGCTTCGTTCTAACGGTCACTTTCTTTAAATATTTTGCAATGATCATTGCATTGATACGAATAATTGATTTTTTTGGAATATTGATATATATATATATATATATATATATATATATATATACATACATATACACATATATATACATATATATACATATACATATACATATATATACACATACATATATACATATATATACATAATATATAAATGTATATATAGTCATGAAATAAAAAAATGGCCATATTCTTTTCTATAACAAATCCTAACGACATCGATATCTCAAATATCATCTGCATAATATCTTAATACATTTCCTATGTAAATAATATTGACTATCTTCAAATATCACGTCTTAAATTATATCGATTCAACATTTTTCTTTTCCGTCTATAAAAAAGTCCTTTCAAGGAACGTACTAACGAAAGAAAAAAAATGAAAAAAGAAAGAAGAAGAAAAAAATATGTCGAAAAAAACGTACCTGGGATCGAAGCTTATCATCATAACCCATCAATCTTAACTTCACATTGTACCGTTCAACAATTTCCAATTATTAGCACATTGTTACTGCACATTATCGATTAAATTATTTGTAAAATATGTCTGTTATTAATTTTAGTTTTATCCTTTAGTTTCGAATTAAGTTCGATACACGCAACTATCGTCCGTTCGGTAACGCGGTTAACCAATTGACTAACCGTCGAAACGTTCAAATCGATTTCGTTCTATAAATCTTTTACGTGTAATATAATGTTTAACTGTATGAGTAATATATCGATATATCGATTCGCTTTCTCGTTCGTAACGGAAAATTGCGACGTTGCGATCGCCACCTTTACCGAGCACGTTCTTTTCCTGACGATTCGCGGACGAGGTAAGTTCTTTGTTTTTTTCTTTCTTCAAAAATATTAATTTGTCGATTATCTAACGATCGTCATAATTAATACGTATTGACATTATTAAGAAATTATAGACGTTACGTGGAATTCAATTCATTTTAAGATTTGGAAATTTTCGATTAATTTGTTTAAATAATGGTAGATCGTTCGAATATTCCAACGGTCGATATTGTTACGTTCGATCGTTTTACAAAGAACGTCTACCTTTTCTTTTTTTTTCTTTTCTTTTCTTTTCTTTTAACAATTTTCTTATATACGTAACTTTACGAGGAAAATTGTTCTTCTTGCTTATTATTCGATAAACGTGAAGTATTTATATCATCATGTTTATATTATTCTCAGGACGCTCGTCGTCGGAAGTTTCCGGTTCGGTGTTTAATTTACTGAAGTCTCGTTTGTTCGGCCGTTTCTCGAAAAATTTGAATCCCTTGCCTCTTCGTTTTTCAAGTAAGTTTGAAAGCTTAAAATTTTCTCTTCTTTCTGCTTGCCAATGCATTTTTTTACGCATCATTAACAAACATCCTGTGAGACATAAAAAAGAAATGAAAGAAAGAGATATTACTAATTAGGTTATTCTATACATTCTATATTAGATAATATTTGCGTAGAGCTTGTTTTATATTTATTTAGGAAATGGAAAAAACTTTTTCCTTTTCTTTTTTTTTTTTTTTTTTTTTTTTAATTGTGAACTAAAACAAAAACTTATATTCGTGTGTAAGGCGTGTGAAAATATAAATTATACAAATAAATAATAATGTGTATACAGGCGATAAAATATAAGAACTGTAAATTATATATACATAATGTCAAATAACATGCCAATAATAATTATAATTAAATATCAATTATTACGTAACATAAGTATATATAATACTGAATAAGATTTATAATATATATATATATGTATGTATATTTGTATGAATCACGATTCTTTTTTGCAATAAGCTTAGATCACTGGAATGTTGTATTAATAATCTATATTATATGTGCGTAATATTTAAACGGTGATATTAAAACATTGGACGTATAAAAACAAAACTTTTCTTATCGTATCATTAATGGTAATTATATATATATATATACACATACATACACATATATATATATTGTATTACGAAAGGAACCTGACCTTTTTATAAAATCTAAATAGAACAAGCGGAAGGAAGACTGTTAAGTAAATATAAAAATAGATATCATATAAATAAAATAATTACACAGAACATGCAAACCAAATTTTAGAAATTGGTCAGACATGCAAACTTATATAGTTACATTGCGATAATATAAATTATTTGAAAAAATAAGTAATAATCATTCAACCAATTTTGTAAATTCTACGTTAGCCCCCTCATAGTGATGCAATCTACCTCTTTTTTGACACTTCACTATAACAGCAGCAGTAATCACGCATACTGCGATAAAAATAAGAGTAGTTGTAACAAGAGAGAATATTAAAGTTGCCATCGTAGTTTTTGAATCGGATGTTTCTTCGGAATTAATATCCGTTAATGGTGCGGTTTGATGATGACTCGATGAATACGTAGAATTTTCTATTTCGGTAGCACTGGTTGATTCTGCATTATAAAGTCATAAAATAAACTATGGTAATTTTTGTTTTTTAATATCAAATCAAAATCTACTTACTTTGTAAAAACTTATATATCTTGGATGTATCTAAGTCTACGATGTAAATCTCTGATCCATCTTTGCTTACAGCTATATCGTGTGGTCTACTTAATTTTTCTGTAGGTGCAAATTGTGATAATACATTTCCAGAATTGATATCTACGATAAAACCACGTATATGCACGTTGTTCTCAAATAAATCGGGTCCATTGATCAAATAAATACGTTCTTGTGCATATGCTACGCTGTATATCTTTGTACCAATGCTAGGATGTGCGTACTCTTTATGGAATGTGCCATTACTAGCAAAAAAGCAGGAAACTCTACCGTTTTCTCTATCAGCGACAAAAATATAATTTAGGTCATTTGCTAAAGCTAATGCATGCGGTACAAAGAATGCATTATGTGGTGGTGGTTGTTGGTACATAAATTCTGAAAAATATATATATATATATAGTTCAGTGATATCAGGATTAAAAAAAGAATTAAGTTAACCTTTCTAGTAATTAGAAAAGTTTACCTCTTTCTCCCCAATGACGACCCCATACTAAAATTTGTTCACCTTTTTTGTTAAATTTAATAATTCTAGAATTACAATAACCATCGCTAACAAAGAAATCTCCATTTAACTGTACAGCAACTGCTGTTGGCTTACAAAATCGTGTTTTATCGTTACCAGGTTCAAAGGCCTCTCCAAGAACCAGAGATGGTTTTATAATACTGTGTTTGAATAAGGCATTTCGATCATAAGTGTCAACCTGTACTAATTTTGTATCATATTGTTCTCTTTTTAGATCTTCCCAGTGTGTCTCTATATCGCTAGCATCGAATTTCAATACTTGATGTAAGGCAACATCCGTAATCCAATAATTTCCATTGAAATCTATCGTCAATCCATGAGGTAAGTAAAACATATTTTTACCCCATTGTAATAATTCTTTCCCAGTCTTATCCATAAGGAAGATCGTATTTTCTTTTATCGGGCCTTTATTAGGATCAAATTTATTTTTATTGTTAAACGTATCTTGGTCCCAAGTTCGTTCTCCTCTATGGAATAACGCTACATTTCCATTAGGATCCAATGACACTGCAGATATTTGTTTTAATTTCAAATCAGATGCCCATTGAGAATCCCATTTTATATCTAGAAATAAAATAAGATATACATTTAATAATATATATAATGATATACAAATATAACCAATATAAAATTCTTACTTGG
>NC_066587.1:17855057-17932557 GCF_905475345.1 Vespula vulgaris
ACGAAGACTGGTATCCTTTAAATAATTATTTTGTCACAAGAAAAGAAAAAAAAAGAAAGAAAGGAGAACGATATAAAAAAGTCCAAGAGTAGTAACCACCTTGCTCCTATAAATATTCAATTTTAATGATATCTCTATGCAAAGTAATACAATAATTTTATTATTGATGTCCTTTTTCTATTTGCAGTATTTACATGGGCTAATGCAATTCTTAGATCGGTGAAGAATACGAGTGGTTATTTTAATCTTGCGAATTATAATATATATGCATACACACACACACGTACACTCCTTAAACACATATATACTCACATAACTAGCAAAGTGAAATTTTAAATAAAAAATTAAAATTATATATCCGTTTAGATATTTCCGTTCTAAACCACCGTCGCAACCATGGAGCCCTGGCTATTATCGAAATACATTCACCAGGAGACCTCTGTTTGCTATTTTACTTTCTCTAACGTTTATTCTCTCCACTTCCTTCCCCTTTCTTAAGCAAATTGACTCTCGTTCATTACTTCGAGAAACAATTCAGCGGATGCTACATAACTCGGCTCGACGAGGTGATGGCGGTCGTGCGGGGATGGAGGGTAGGGGGTGGGATACGGGAATAAAGTAAAGGGAAGTTATCGTTCCTTTCACGATGGCGAAGAAAATTCTGTTTTGTATTTGATAGAACGCTTTAGCCGGAGAACGATGAAAAGAACGACATGTAAACATCCATTATATTTTGCGTTCGAACGAGAATTACGAAAGAACGGAATAGAGAAAGTCTAAGTCGAAGATGAAATATCGAATGAATGATTTCAATCATTGAATAGCATTTGTTTAAATCCGATTCTATTATTTATCTCTCTCTCTCTCTCTCTCTTTTCTTTCTTTCTTTTTTTTTTTTTTTAATTCATAGAAAAATACCGCGATTACGAAATTTATCTTTCTCTCTCTCTGTTTCTTTTTTTCTTCTAACTCTAACGCCAGCTCATACAATTTGTTTTTTCGAGCTATTTTGACATCGGGATATTTTTAATTACTTTTCATCTAATTATTCTTCTGTAATGAGAGCAAAAAGGAAAGTAAGAATATTTATTCCCGAAGGATAATTCTTTTGTTTAAATTAAAAAAAAAAAAAAAAGAAGAAGAAGAAAAAGATTTTTAAGTACTTGCAGCTTGGGCGCGTGACAAAAATATGTTTTTTAAAATACTCAGTCAAATGACTCGGGCCATTTTTATAATTTCCCAACTCGTATTATATCATATACGTGTATGTATATATATATATATGTATGCGTATGTTTCTCATTATATTATAATTTCTTTCTTTGATAACAAATTGTAAGAGCTTTTATACAATAAATTTGATCGTTCGTCTATCGTACAGGGAAACAACGAGCATATCACGAATGTTTTGTTAAATTAATTTTTATTTAATAACAGATTTAATAGTTTTCTTCATATATGACGAATTTCTGATAGATTTTTTTTTCTTTTTTTAATTCCTAGAAAAAGACACGCAATAGGGATATTTTTATATTCTTTTATTATAATCGATATTTACTTAACGCTGAATTTAATGGTGTTTTTTTTTTCTTTTCTTTTTTTTTCGATAAGTTCAAAGATGCAAATGGTATTGAAATAACTATACAAGTCGATACACAACAATATCATTCATCATTATCGGTCTGATTTTTCTTTTCGTTTAGCATCGCATCGGTAAAAACGTTTTTCGTTTTCTCTCTCGTTCGGACGATCGTGAGTAACTTCTGGGTAATAAGATCTTCATAATCCATGGAATTAGAGAAAGGAAGGAAAGTCGTGATATGCGTGCACTGGTTACGTGCCGTAAAATTTCTAAAAGCAATCTCGAACCGTAGACGCTAGTGCAAGCGCTAGCAGAAAAGGGGTATTAGAGTTTTGTGCGAGGAAAATTGTGATACCGTGAAGGTCAGAGAGAATTTCTTTCCTTCTCTCTCTCTCTCTCTCTCTCTGTCTCTCTCGAGCGTGCGATTTTTCTTTCTTTTCTAAATGAGAGAATAAAAAGAAAGAAAGAAAGAAAAGAAAAAGGAAAAAAAAAAACGAGAAAGATAAACGGGAAGCGTGCTCGCAGTTGTATAGGGACGGATATTATGTTGGCCGTGCTGTGAAAATTAATTACAAACTGTATTTCTCTTTCTTTCTCTCTCTCTCCCTCTCTCTCTCTCTCTCTCTCTCTCTCTCTCTCTCTCTCTCTCTCTCTCTGTCTCTCCCTCTTTATCTTTCGTTCTTGCGAGGACACGAGAAAGCTCGTAGGATAGCAGGAAAAACGTTATGACGAGAAAAGTAACTCTTCTTTTACCAGTCCTAGTAATGACACACGTTGGTGTGTTACTTTTCTAGTTACACACACATACACACACTTGCGCGCGCACGTGTATTTTTTGTACACATTTATATATACCTATACGTGTATACCTTTATACGTAAACAGTTAACGTTTTATACCGTCTATTTCGTTTTACGATCTACGCTTAGCAGCTTACCGAAATAATAAATTATTAATATGTATTTGCTTCGACTCGTATTCATTACGATCGAGGTGAATCGAGTTCACGACGTCAACGACGTCGGGACTTTCATTTAAACGCTCGTTTCGGGAACGACCAAGTAGACGATGAACGTCGAAACGACGATAGATATTAAATGATAGAATTTAGCTTAACATTGACAAAAGGATTCTAATTGTTATAAATAGACGGGATATTTATCTTCGAAAGAATTTTTCTGAATTTATATATATATATTTCTTTTTTTCTTTCTTTCTATTCACGTTAATGGTACGTTCAATTATTTGTCGATCGTTTTGTTACCTATCGTTAATTTTACTTAAGTACTTAGGTGAAACATATAGACGATAGATATTAAATGGAATGGCTTCGGTAACATTGATAAAAAGATTACAATTATTTTATATATATATATATAAAATATCGGATATTTTTATTTTTGGAAGATTTTCTTTTTTCTTCTTTTTTTTTTATATATCTTTATATTAATGATAAGTTAGATTATTTGCCGATCGATAAATACCTATAATTAATTGTACTTAAATACTTAGACGAACGTAACGACGATAGATATTAAATGATCTGATTTGTTTCGACATTGATAAGAAGATTTAAATCATTATATACATATATCGGATATTTATTTTCGGAAGAATTTTTTTTCCTTTTCTCTTTTTTATCTTCTTATTAATAATACTTTAGATTGATTGCCGATCGATAAATACCTATAGTTAATTGTATTACAATACTTAAACGAATGTAACGATAATAGATATTAAATGATATGATTTAGTTCTATATTGATGACAAGATTAAAATCATAATATATATATATTAGAAAGAATTTTTTTTTATTTCGTCGTTAATAGTACGTACGTTAAATTATTTGCCGATCTTTAGGTATCGTTAATTGTAGATACTTAAGATTTAAGTGAAAGGATTTATCCTGTGTCCTTTTTTTTTATCACTTAAAAGAATCACTTTCTTTCGTTCATTCTTTCCTTCCTTCCTTTTTTCTTTCTTTCTTTCTTTCTTTCTTTCTTTTTTTCCTTTCAGGAAGACTTAAATCTCTCTTTTTTAACATTGAAAACGAAATCGGAAGCACAGGGTTTTAGGTTTTTTCCTCGTCCAACGTTACGTGTCTCATTTTCTCTTATTTTTCTCTATCTTCTTCGTCTTCTTCTTCTTCTTCTTCTTCTTCTTCTTCTTTCTGTCTCCTCTTAGCTACGGACTAATTGAATGCTTTCTCAGAGAGAACGATTCTCAATTTATGCGGCCTCCTTGGAGAGAGGAACGAGCCTCTCTCTCTCTCTCTCTCTCTCTTTCTCTACCTTTGAATATTCCAAGTGGACTATTAAAAGCGAATCATCCTCGAATTATGGAAAAGCCGAATAAATGTTTCGAATTAAAGTTATTACAGTCCGAACCTAACGATTAACTATTCATAGAGAAAGTTTCTCTTTCTTCATCCGGCTGAATTTTTTTTTCTTTTCTTTTTTTTTTGTTTTTCTCTTACCTTTCTTTCTTTTTCTCTTTCTTCCCTCAAAAGCACAAAACTGGGTGAAATCACAGCTGTGTTTTGTTTAGGAAAATAAGACCGAGAAAAAAATATCATTTCGTATTTGTATATCGTATGTGTGATTTATGAGGAAATTTTAAATGTTATATACGTATGATAGGCAACAAGTTTTTATTCGGGTTGGTGATTACGCGACATTTATTTCATTGATAGATGTATAAGTTTTTTATTTTTTTTTTTTTATTTTTTTTTTAAAAGCTCGATCGACGAATCACAGCTGTGCTTTGATAGAAAAACTTTGAAGAAGTACATGTATATATATATATATTTTGTTTGATTTTATTTGATAAGAAAATATCTAAATGTAGAGAAACATAAGTATACAAGTTATGACTACATTAGATTATAATCGGATTGATTGTTAATCCGACATTTTTCTCATTGATAAATGTAGCAGTTTATTTATTTATTTATTTATTTTATTTTATTTCCGTTTTTTTTTATTTTTTAAGAAAAACTAATAAATCACAGATGTGCTTTCATAGAAATATAGTATCCAGGGAATATATATATATATGTACATACACACACACACACACATACACACACATATTGTCTCATTTTATTTCATGACAGAATTCTAAATACATTCTTATATCTAAAGACAAATATATACGATTCTGTACCGATAGGCAACTGACTTTTAGATATTACATTTCGATTGGCGATACGCGACATTCGTTTCATTGATAGGAAAAGAAGAAACGTATATACATACATACATATACATACATACATACATATATAGAAAATTTGAAGGAAGCACGAATACTGCGGTCTTCGATATTATGAAATTTTTCTTTATTCCTCGTAATATCTCACGGTGATGTGATACGGATATATTACGCGAAGAGAAAGAGAGAGAGAAAGACACACACACGCGCACACACACACACACACATACACATACAGACAAACAGACAGACAGACAGAAAGAGAAAGACAAAGATGGAGAGAAACGGAGGAAAGTTCGATATCGGCAAAGCGTCGCGTAGATGCCAATGCGGATAGGTATGTAGGTAGGTTGGTAGCTAGGTAGCTAGGTAGCTAGGTAGGTAGGTAGGTAGGTAGATAGGTAGGAAATCGAGAGACGCAAACTCAAGCTGACGAGATACGTTCTATTCTATTGTAGGTTGGTCGTACCGTAAGCAAGATCTACCATATTATTTCCTGCTACTGTTGCTGCTTCTGCTGCTACTGTTACTGCTATTGTTGTTGTTATTGTTGTTAGTGTCGTAGTTATTGTTGTTACCATCGTTTTTGTCGTTGAAATTAGGAATTAGATGTTGGACAAGATGAAATAGGAATAGTGGGTCTTACTCGCTCGCACATTCGAGAAAATCGGATATATCGGCCAATTTACTTTCACGAGATAATATTTTCTACACGATAAGTCAGATACGTAGATACATAGATACATAGAACAAGAACGATAGAATACGATCAGAGAACAAAGGTGTTAATGTGTTTTTTGCACGTGAAATCATTTTTTTTTTTTTTTCTTTTTTTTTTCTATATCAAATTAAAAACGATTGAAACGATCGATACGATCGAAGATATTCGTTTAGAAAATAAAACGTTATATATCATGTATTAGAATAATAATTAATCGGTATAACAAGGGCTTATTATTATACTATAGATTAAAGGAAATTTTGTTTTCGTCGTCTCTCACAGTCTCCTCCTTCGAACACTCTCTTCTCATCACCCTCACCCTCCTTCTCATTTCTCTCCCTCTCTCTCTCTCTCTCTCTCTCTTTCTCTCTCACACCTGTCGTGCAATTCGTATCTCCCGAAAATTATTTCGATGGCTAAGGGACATCATGGATGCAACTTCTGTTCGACGGTCTGGTCTAATGTATTCTGTAACTAGATGGTAACGAGGTGCGATAACATTGAACACGTCCTAGGAGACAGTGGCATTCGTGACGACGTTTCTACGAGGAAGATGTAACGCCTTGGAACGAGGGTTACACACGGACGCAATGTTTTCCTTGGTGTCTGTCTCATACTTATACGTACGTACGTACGTACGTATCATAAACGTAATAAAGGAGTATGGGGTCGGGTGAGACGTAGATAAGACATGAGATAAGAGTCTTCTAGGAGGGGAGAGGAACAAATAGGTAAAAGTTTAGTCGAGTTTATCAAAATATTTGACGAATCACGCGATTATGCTTTCTTTTCATTTTTTCTTTTTTTTTATTTCCTTTCTTCTTCTTCTTTTTTTTTTTTGTTCATTCCAAGTCGCATATAACAGCAGCGTATATTAATTCGTTATACGGGATGTCGTAAAACGAAAGGACAAATTTTCTATCGTCGATCTATCACGATTGGGTTTATTTGTCGATTAAAATATTCCCTTCGTGGGAGTGGTAAATTCAGAACGATTTAAATGCAAATGAAATTTTGCCCTCGAATACTAATCCAGGGAATGATCGATTATGGGCTTCATTTGATATTTCAATCTCGTTCTGCGTACGCGTATTCGATCCCTCAGGCATATATATTGTTCGTTTCCGACGCTTCGACTAGTTCGCGTCGTTTGGAAAGTCACGTTTCCACTCTCAGTGGCCACATCCTCTCTCTCTCTCTCTCTCTCTCTCTCTCTCTCTCTCTCTCTCTCTCTTTCTCTCTTTCTCTTTCTCTTTCAGGAACGAAAAACTTGGCGAAGCCAAGAGACGGGGAAAAGTGGTGGGGATGAGGATAGGGGTAGGGATAGGGGTTGGAGTTGGGCTTGGGCTTGGAATTGGAGGTTGAGGGTTGTGTCTGGGTTGGGATAGTAGCTAACAAATTCGCGGATGTCGCGAATGTCGCAAAACGCAAATTGGAAGGAAGATAAATAAAAGCGTAGCGCGAATGTGTATTCCGTCGTATATAGTACTCTCATCAGGAGCGTCAACAGTGGTGGTAAAGTCGGCGTTTGCGTTTGAAAAAGCTTTGCCGATGGGAAGTTAGAAGACGCCGGTAGAAAATGATTTTAGCACTTTGCTATAAACAAAATGTTTCTTTAGCGATCTTCGCTTAAAGATCGTAAAAATCTTGGTCGACTTATATAGCGCTGTCGTAAGAAAAAAAAAAAAAAACAAAAGTTATTCTTATTTGTTACAAAATGTGTTTGAGCGTTTGCGAAAGGAGACGAGTATACCAGAATGTTAAGGGTTATTTTTAATTCGTTGATTATAAGATCGAGATAGATAGATAGAGAAATAGAAAGAAAAAAGAAACTCGAGAGAGAAGAAGAAAGAGAATAAAGGGATAGGACAAAAGGTCATGGCTGCTGTCTCCGTTCTCTTTCTTTCTGTTGGATCTCCTTATAAATCTCGAAAGCGTTGCGAGTAGGACGTCGTTCTTCGCAAGAAGTAAGCTCGACACGTAAGGGTCTGCACGTTGAAATGTGGGTTACAGTCTCATAAGTAGAGCCCTGCCGCGAGTCGTAGTCGTATTAGTGCGCCCAGGGGCGAACGTGGAGGATTGTTCAGGAGAGGAGAAGAGAAGAGAAGGAAGAGGAGAGAAGGAAGAGGAGAAGAGAAATAGAAAGGAAGGAGGAAGAAGAGGATAGGTTCGAAGCAGTTCTATACCCAGAGGCTGCTCCGTTGGTACCACTTCTACAGCTACCATCGCCGCCATCGCTACAGAGGACAACGATGACGACGATGACGACGATGACGACAAGGAAGAGTACAAGGATGACGATAGAGAGGACGAGGATGACGACGAGGATGACGACGAGGATGACGATGAGATCTCTAGAATGAAAATGGGAATGGAAATGGCAATGCCGTCACGCTGCGCTATTGCCTGCTCTCTGTGTCTCTCTCTCTCTCTCTCTTTCTTTCTGTGTGTAAGTACGTTTTCACATCTATGTGTCTTTATACTTATATGTATCTTTGACTTTGTGTATGTACGTATACATACATTTATATATGTATCTTTATCTGTATGTAGGATATCAGGGACACGACGACGACAACGTCTGCCGACTGGAGCCACGCTGTCGCTCCCACTGGCATCGATCCACCCCTCTCCGTACGACTTTTTGCAACGTCTCGTCGAAGAGAGAGAGAGAGAGAGAGAGAGAGAGAGAGAGACAGGAACAGCAGTAGCAGTAGCAACAGTAGCAACAGCAGTAGCTTTCGTAGGGCCTTCGGTCGTTTCGTCGAAAGAGTCCCTTTCAACCGTCGAACTGTTCCTGTATGGTTTGTCCGTGGTTTTCTCTCTTTCTCTCTCTAGATATATGTATATGTGTGTGTATGTATATATATATATATATTACTCTCTTCACTCACTACTCCTTCTGGACAGCAGCCCGTGCGATAAAATAGTTGGGAAGCTGGTACCCTCGTATCCGCGTGGATGCATACTCGAAACTCGTTAGCGTTGGCCGAGATTAAGGGTGGTTTCGTTAGATTCAATTTGCGTGTGATGAAGCGAGAACCTATTTCTTCCTTCCTTAAGTAGAAAGAAATCTTTTTGGTTCTTCGTAAAGAAGAGAAAAAAAAAGGAACGAAAAGTAAAGAAACGTAACAAAAAAGTAATTAAAATACGAACGCAATGACAGTCGCTGTTGAACAATAATAAGGAGATTTTTCTTTTCGTCATTTAAAAGCAAAAGTTTTCGAACGGACAATGAAAAAAAAAAAAGAAGAAGAAGGAGAGAAAAAAAATATATGATAAGATTCGTCAATGGCACCTCACTCGATATTTCCTTCAAATATTTCAGAATTATTAGAGTAAGGGTATTTTATAAAAATAGTTTCATAAGTAGAGCACCTAGAATAGAATGTCTATGTACGTGTGCGTAAGTGTGTATACGTACACGCTTATATACGGGTACCAGTTCCGTGACATTTTTCCACGTGTACATATTTCTTCGCGATGGCATTTAACGGGTGGAAGCAAGTAGAATGTTTAGAATGCTTCTCAGCGAGAGCGATGTTAAAGGCGTAGTTGAAGGAATTATGCGTTTCCGTGCTGAACTCGTACACTTATACACGAGCTTATAACTTTCGACGAAAGGCACAAGTATTTTTCTTTCGACAAAAACTTTTAGTGGACAATTAATCGAGAAACGATCGTACTATCTCTCTCTCTCTCTCTCTCTCTCTCTCTCTCTCTCTCTCTCTCTCTCTCTCTCTCTCTCTCTCTCTCTCTTTAACTTTCTCGTCTAGGGAAATGACGTCTGAACAGCATCGTTGTTATGAAATTGGGTCGGACAACGTTGAAAAATTGTTCATCCGAGTCCTCGCTGCTCGATTTTGAATGCAACTATTTACTTATGCATGTATTTTAAAACATTCATAACGTGGATAGAGAGAAAGAGAGTCGTTTTAAAATCGTTTTTTCCATTCCGGCTTGCTCGAGAGAGAAAGAGAGAAAGAGGAAAAGAAAGAGAGAGAGAGAGAGAGAGAACATAGATAAAAATAACGGGTGCGGTGTGCGAGTACAAAACGCAAGCCATAACTATCGGACGCGCGATCCGTTGAATCCAAAATTCGCGCCGCTTATGTTTCGCCGGTGGTCGTTAGTACGAACTACGTTCTACGTCTTCTCTTCTTCCTTTTTTCTCTTTTCTTCTCTTTTTCTCTCATTCTCTCTTGCGTCTAGCTTTCTCGCTTCATTCTGCTTAAAAACGTCGTACGTTCTCTTTAGGAAGAACCAAGAGAAAATTTACATCTCTGCGAGCGATAAAAATTCGCTGGATCTCGACTACCGGCGGCACTCCATTTTACTCGAAAGGGATGATTTGTCGCTGGAGAAGTACTTCCTTAGAGAGAGAAAGAGAGAGAGAGAGAGGGAGAGAAAGAAAGAACTTGGAATTAGTCGAGGCATGACCACCTCGTGCCAACTTTTTTCTCAACATCTTTTTTCAAATATTTTTTTTTATTCTCGTCAAAAAGGTTAAACGTAGTTTTGTTATTCTCAAGCAAAAATATAGTATATATATAGTTTATATGTATATATATATATATATATATATATATATATGAGTAATAATTATATATTATTGCATTACACTATCTGTACTAGCAGTACATAATTATCATCTATTCTATATCCACCTACTACTAGACGATAATATATACCGTAGGTATTAACTACTCTAATATAACAATAGTAGTAGTAGTTAGTATATACATATATATATATATCTAGTTAAGTTAGTTACCAACATATATAGAATATATATATTAGTTCAGAGAACAGTATAATAAGCTGATTAAGATGATAACTTTGACAGTAAATCTGTATCTTTTAATTCGCTTTTGTTTCTTTCATACGTACAGTATACATGTACGTATCTATGTATGTATTTATGTCCGTACAAAGGGAATATGATATAGAGGTCGAAAAAGCTTTCGCGGTGGTTACTAGCGTGTCGACTTATGCCTTTAGTAGACTAGCACAGTTAGTACTGAACGTGACCTTTACAAGAGGAATCTCTCGCGCCCTTATACCTGTGTGTTACGAGTGACATCATGAGTCAGCTACGTTAATTAGCGAATTCAAGTGGCTTGCCCGCTGCACTAAGTGGGTCTCTAGTTTTTGAAGAAGAAGAGTAGCTGAGACAACGGTAAATGCTTTCAATGCAAAAAGGAGCTCCTTTATTACCTGTCTACTTTAATAACGAAGCGAACCGTCGACAATCGGCTGCCTGGGTCTTTAACCTCGCCAACTGCTCCAAATGCTATCTCCTTGTGATATCATTATTTGTATCCATCTTTCTCTCTCTCTCTCTCTTTTTCTCTGTTTCTCGTTTTCTATCTTTACCATATCCTTTCCCTCTTCGCAATCATCAAAGAAGCAAAAACTTCTTTGATCGTTTTACCTCGCTGGTTTTCTTTTTCTTTTTTTTTTTCATTTTTTCCTCCACTTCCTCCCCCTATTTGTTGTTTTTCTCTTTTTTTTTCTTTCTTTCTTTCTTTCATTCTTTTATGTTCTTTTTTTTTTTGCTTCGTTTCTTCCTTTTCTCTTCTCTTCTGCTCCTTCGCCACTCGCAAAACGATTCGTCTCTCATTTTGACAAGGTAATTAATGACGATACGCGAAGATACAAATGGAATTTTGTTAGGTCGGTGGTGGTAGTGGTTAAGTACGTACGTAGAAAAGATCTTACTGGTAAGGATTAAACGAATAATAAGATTCTATTAAGCTAAAGTAAAAGTCGTTGGGTAAGAAGAAGAAGAAGAAGAAGAAAAGTTTTTTCTTAAATCTCTCTCTCTCTCTCTCTCTCTCTCTCTCGCTCTCTCTCTTTCGTTTTTCCTCTTATCCCTCTTTTCCCTCGCACGTGTGTAAGAAAACTTTTGTCATCTTTAATGTAATCGTCATTCGTGGAAATTCACATAGCCGAGTAATCCCCTCGTTTTCGCCGGAAATGCCCCCACGGGAGAAAGCGTTGTCTAGTACAAGAGAGTATGAACGAGATAGAGGCTCAGACAGACAGACAGACAGACAGAAACAGAGAAAGAGAGAAGAAGATAGAAGAAGATAGAGAGACAGATAGAGAGAGAGAGAGAGAGAGAGAGAGAGTGATAAAGAGAGATAAAGAGAGATAGTATGTATATACAATGAACAATAGGCTCTTCCGATGTGTGTATATACACATGGGTTTAGAAACGAAGAGAGACACGCGAACTTTCGCCTTGTGCATTCATAGGAACCGTACATGCGGCAGGACGTTCACGTCGAGTTACCAACGTTGGGTCGACGACAACAACGACGAAGACGACGAAGACGACGAAGACGACGACGAGAACGACGAAGCAAACACGACATCCACGCACACCGCACATAATGTCGCCGTTTATGCGGCGCACGTGGAAGAGCAGCTGCATTTTAAAATGACGCCATTTTTCTTTAGAGATTTATCATAAATGCTCGCGCGAGAGAGAGAGAGAGAGAGAGGGTGTTACCGTTTTTCTACGTTCCTACATTCTCTTTATTCTCTTTTAATCCTCTTTTGGAATCTCTTTTGTATTATTCCTTAACCTTAGTTATACAATCATTATTTTTATTTATTTATTTATTTATTTATTTATTTATTTTTGTTTCGTTTCATTCAGCTTTGTTTTATTACTATCAATCAATGTGTACTTGAGATAGAAAATAATTGCAAAGAAAGAACGTAAGATGATATTATTCTCTCGTTATGAGAGAGAGAGAGAGAGAGAGAGAGAGAGAGAGAGAGAGAGAGAGAGAGAGAGAGAGAGAATAGATATATACATTTATTTTAAAAAATATCTCTTGTTGTAAATATTCGATTTCGAAGAACTCTGAATGATCATTCCGTCGATAAACCAAATCTAGGAGAAGAAAATGTAGAAAATGTCAAGATTTTCTTGATATATTCGTAGCAAGAAATTTTTTCCACGTTGCCGTCGCTCGAAGATGATCGTTCGTGAGACCGTACAAAAGAAAAAGAACAAGAAAAAAGAAAAGAGAAAAAGAAACAAAGAAAGAAAGAAAGAAAGACAGAGTACAAGCAGCGACTAAGAAAGAAAGAAAGAAAGAAAGATAGAAAGAAACAGAGAGAGAGAGAGAGAGAGAGAGATAGAGAGAGTGTGTCTGCGAATTTTCCTCGCTTCCGGCTGAATCGTAAAGTTTTATCTTGCGCCATGGCGGCTCAGTACGGAAGAGAACGCGTTTTCTCCTCTTGGACCCACTTCCGTATATATATATATATATAAAAGTAGTATCGCAAATAAAAAAAAAAGAAAGAGGAGAGAGAGAGAGAGAGAGAAAGAGAGAAGAAATGATAAGAGAGAATGAGAAAGAAGGAAGGAAAAGGAAAACGAAGTAGGAGATGCGAGAGGCAAAACACACCTGCCCAGGATAAAATAAACTCTCCCACGAGTACACGCCGTTGCTTTCATCCTTCCTTTCAGCCTACCTTATACGAATATAGCGGTGGCAGAGGGTGTAAATGGATAGGACGCCTCGTACTCGCGTACTTATTCGTGTCAGTTTATATGTATGCACTCTTTATCTCTCTCTCTCTCTCTCTCTCTCTCTCTTTTACTGTCTCTCATGCATTTTCACTGTTCCTCTAACCTTTCGGCTCTTTCGTCGACTATCGACGTTGAGTTTCCTCGACCTGCAGCTTCATTCCACTTGCATGAAAATCACGATTAGTCCGCACGAGAGGGAATCCTACGTTATCCTTCTACCAAACAAGTAAAAGAAGAAAGATAGAGAGAAGGATATATAGAGATAGATAGATAGATAGATAGATAGATAGATAGATAGATAGAGAGAGAGAAAGAGAGAGAGCGAGAGAGAGAGAGAGAGAAGACATTTCATCGGTTAAACTTGTTCATCTCCGTTAGCATGAACTTCCTTGTTTATCTTTATCATCTGCCGAAAGTACTACGTTTTCGCACCGTACCTTATATCTCGGTAGAAACGAGAAACGTGACGACAACGATGACGTTGGTCTATTATTTTTTCAACTCTATCGTTTCTCTACCTCTCACTTTTCTCTCTCTCTCTCTCTTTTTCTTTTTTTTTCTTTTTCATTGGCTCTCTTTCTCTATCCTTCTCTCTCTCTCTTTATCTGAAAAAAGAAAAACCCGTTTGCCAGTGTCGATGGTTTTCTCGAAGGACGGATAACGAGCCGCTACGAAAAAAGGTCCGCTCAGTTAAATTATGCATTTTCCTTCACACCCTCCCCTTCCCTTCGCGTTCCACCCCTGCCCACTTCGATTTGCATGCTGTAATTCATACACGAGTTCTTCGCGATGCTAACGACTTTTTTTCTCCTCTTTTTTCCTTTCCTTTTCTTTTTTCATTTTCTTTTTTCTCTCTTTCCCTTTCCCCCTTTTTTCTCTTTCTTTCTACGTACGCCGCTAAGTCCCCATCCTTGTTTTCCACGACGCGACGAAATTTTCATTTTTCGTAGCCTCCTCCTTCTCCTCCTCCTCCTCCTCCTCCTCCATCTCCTCTTTCTCCTTCTTCCTCCTCCCCTTCGCCCTCTCGCACCCCTTTTTACCTAGCGCAAATCCGATTAACTCGCGCGTGAGTGTTATTTCGTTAGGGGAACAAAAAGAAGAACTCATTTTTAGTTCTTAACAATTATACTCATTTTTCTCTACTTCTCCTTTTCTTTTCCTTTTTTTTTTCTTTTCTTTTCTTTTTTTTTTTCTTCTTTTTTTCTTTTAAATAGAGGAACAAGCTCGACGGATCAACTTGTACAAGATCTGCTTAGAAACAAAACAAAAAAAGAAACAGAAAGAGGATAGAACATCCGCTTTAACGTTCGGATCGATAATTATTTAGAGAAACTTTACTCGGATGTTTCTAATCTAAAACGGCAATCGTCCAAATGTAAATTATCCGATACTGTTTACGAATCTCGTTTACTCGAACGTTGTATGCAACTTACGTCATACTATGTACTTACATACATACGTCTACACACATACAGATATGCATACATATATATATACACATATATACGTACATATGGATTCTCTCTCTCTCTCTCTCTCTCTCTCTCTCTCTCTCTCTCTCTCTCTCTTTCTCTTAGACCAACACGTATAATGGCGATATCGATTGAACGACATTTCGGTAGGTGTGGGCGAATATTGGAAGCCGATGTCCGATCGTAGGATTTAACTAAGGTGGAATCCAACGCTTCGAGGTACTTGCACGTCATATCCGTAAGCGAGGGCTCTTGCTCAGACGCTCGTTAGATCGAGAGCCGAAACACTCGTGTAAATTACAAGGGTTAAGGAGGTTTCTTCCTCTATGCGAAATCGTTTTAAACGATGAATTTTATCGATCAAATTCTTCACGTGTAAATACGTATATTCATATTTATTTATTTAAATATATATATATACATATTATATTTATATATATATATATATACATATGTGTTTACACGCATCATGTGTTCTCTCTTTTACCGTGAACAAAAATTTACATTAAATCGTTAAAATTTTTTTACAGTTTAATGTACCCGACAAATATACATACATACATACATATATACATATATATATATCTATATATTCTCATTCAACACTGTTATACTATTCGATAATTTACGTAGAACGAACCATGAACTCACGCCAATGGACTTTTATTGAAAACATTTTTTCTACAAAACATCAAATGCATCCACACAGACAAACACATACACACACACACACACACGCATACACGCGCACAAACGCAAAACATAACGTTGAAACGATGCATCGTAAATAAACGTGATTTTTTTCGGGAGTGTTAACGCGCGAATTTCGATATGCATGACTGAATATAGTAGTACACATCACGTGGAAACATCGAATTAAAGCTTGATGTAAAATTTTCAAACGGGTCTCGGTTGCGATCTTTTTGTTTTTATTTTTTTCTTTTTTTTATTCGTCCTTTTTCCTTTCCTTCTCTTTCTTCTTTTACTTTTTATTTTCGCTCGCAAAATATCGTGAACCACCGACGACGACCGTACCCCCACTCATAAACATACGAAAGATTACACGCTTCATTACGCACATTTCTCTCTTTTTCTCAATGAACAATCTTCAACGATCATCCTTTTCGTTTCCGTACAATTTTGTTTATGTACACTCCATTTGAATTCGAGCGATTTCGATTCGCCATTCATCGTACGAACGAGTTATTCAATTATTATAATCTTTTCTACGACGTAATTCAACATTACTTTTTATCGTCCATTGATAAATCCTTTTCAACGATCTATAAGATCTTCTTCTATTTTTCTCGTTTTTTTTTTTTTCTTTCTGTCTTTCTTTATCTTTGCTATTTATATTTATATACGATCTTTCTCGTAACAAATATCGTAGTAAAAACCTGTGAGAGATTTTAAATAAATAACGATACATTATTATATTTGCAAACGACATACCTTGATACGGAGTTCTCGAGAGTTCATTTTTTGGAATACGAATAATGGCGGCAACCTTCCGTAGAAATTCCCTCTTGGATCATCGATATTCAAATTCGATCGTCGTGCACGATCGTAAAAGAGAAAAGAGAATCGGACCAGAAAACTGACGGATCTCGCAATCTCTCTGCGCCTTCTATTATTCTTTCTCGTTCGATCTGTTTTTCACGATTATCGTGGGAATCCTTCGAAAAAAAGAAAGAAAACAAAAATTCTTAGATGACGACCGATTTCGTTTTCTTCGATTCGACGTAAGAATTTGAAAGATGCAACTAAGATCTCCGTTGACGTTTTTCCTAAGAGTGATAATTAATTAATCGTTTAATCTAAGAACTTTAATTATCTAATCCACGATTCGATACGAATTTGATGTAATATATTAAAATAATAACTAGTATAGTGATGTTTCATGTGTCGTCGTTAAATACGTTCGTACGTGTTCGTTCGATATGTAAAGAGGGATGAAAGAAAGTTTAAGAAGAAAAGAGTGAAAGGGATGAAAGGGAAAAGGATAAAGAAAAAAGAGAAAGAAAAGGATTTTCCTTCTCCGAACGTTTACGAAACACATAGACAAATAAACTCGAACGAGCTTGGCTCAACCGTTTGGTGGTAATTTTCTAGAGCGACATACTTCTTTTTCTCTTTTTTTTTTTTTTGTTTTCTTCCTTTTTTTTTTAAACTCCATCCGTCTCGCGAACCGCGTTCTCTTTCTGTTAACCGTCCGTCTCAACGTTTCTCGTCGTTCCTGTATTCTTTCATCAACCCCTCCATTGTCTCTCGTTCACCCTTAGGCAACACTTTATACGTAGTACCTTCTTCGTCTCGAAAGCTTCGTACATGACCAACGCTGTATGACCTAACCGTGTCTATTTACGTCCGACGACGAATAAAATTAATACGACTTTATCTATTAGTTAGTTTATTTAGAAATTAATATTAAAGTTACGATAGGAATCTTTTAATCCAAACGTTTATATTAAATATGCGAAGTATGTAAATACCGAAATGTGACGATATTTGCAAAAATATATACAATACACGCATACGGATATGTATTCGTGTGTATACATGTGTCAGGTATTCAATATTAGCGAAATAAATTTATCGGTAGATACGTTATAGAACCTCAAGAATTTAAGATTTTTAATTTTCATTAAAAATACGTAGGAATTTTTCCGAAACAATCGATGGGTACATACTCTCTATATGTATGTTATACAAATATTTTTCCACGTTACCATACTGGATCACCGGAAGCTCGTAAATGCTTTTAGCTTTTTTTTTCCTCTCTCTCTCTTTCTCTCTCTCTCTCTCTCTCTCTCTCTCTCTCTCTTTTCACCCTCTCTATGTCTATCCATCTCTCTCAGTCGCTTCACTCCATCGTATCACGAGGCACCCCTCGGCAGTAGCTCGTTCCACTTTTACGCCTCGCGCGATGTGGATGGCCATTCACGATATTCACAATGTGTCCCATCTTTGATAATAAATTTTTAATGGCGAGTCGACGCTTCAATCCACGGCGGATAGTACCGTTCAGAGGAGTAGCTACGCGAGAAAAGCCATGAAGTCAACAGAGTTCTCACTAAGCGTGAGCATTCATTAACGCATATGGTGCACGTGCATAAAAAGTGAATTCCACATATATACGTAACATATATATATATATATATATATATATATATATATATATATATATATATATATAAAATATACTTAAATACATGCATGAATACACCCTGGTTCGGTCTAAAGGAAATCTAACAAACTAACGAACAAGATGATTAAATAGAAAAAAAAAAAACAAAAATTAAAAAATCCAAAAAGAAAGGATTCGCAAAAGATTTGTGATTTAATTAGAAGGCACGAAAGAAGCACGTACTCCAGGAAAGAAGTACTTGAAGTGTCGAAAACGAGAGAAGACTAAAAGAAAGAGATTTGAGACGAGTAGAAACACGTACGCATAAAATGAAGTTGGGAGGTTGATCGGCTTAGCTGGGTAGTGTGTTATTCGTTTTCTTTAACTCTCTCTCTCTCTCTCTCTTTTTCTCTTGTTTTTTCTGGCCTTGCTCCTACGGCACTTTTTCCACCCTCGGTCAACTACAAGAGGAATCCGTCGTAGGAGCGTATCGGGGGTGAAGGACGGTGAAGATGTGGTGGCATCGCGGGGGTTGAGTGTCGGTCGCGAGGTTACTAGATGGTGGAAGGGTAGAGAGTGCGGAGGAGGAGTTCTCTCCCTTCTTTCTTCTCCACCACCACCACCACTACCACCACTACCACCACCACCACCATCACCACCACCACCACCACCACCACCAGCATCACCACTACCACCACCACTACCATCGCTACCACTACCACCTCTACTTCTACCTCCACCTACACCTCCTCGTCCTCGTCCTCGTCCTCGTCCTCCTCCCTCTCTCCCTCCTCCCCCTCCTCCCTCTCCCTGCTGACACTTCACCCCACTCCTAGTCTGTCGGGCGCCAACGTCGGCCGCTTTCGAGACGTTAAGGCCGACACTCGCGCGGCGCACTTCGGCCGGACGAGATCGGATCCGCGAACGCGAGAACACGTGCGTTTCTAGTTTCCCCTTATTTTCTATTTATTTCTTTCTCTTTAAAATTGAAACAATAAGTACATATATATATATATACAATATATTTGTATGCGTGTATATATATATATCTGTGTGTGTATAGATATAAATATACGTATAGAAGATTTTTTTCATCCCAAGTGACGTTTTCACTTACAACCGTTACATAACTCGATTCCTTTCTTTTTTTATTTGTTTCACTTATTAAACTAATTTCTCTCCCTTTTTTTTTTTTATTTCTTTATTCAATTATCCCTTTCATTTGCTATTCTTCTTTCTCTTCTCGATAATTTTGTGTATTTAAAGTGAGAAGTATGTGTGAGTGAGACAGTTTATTAAATCTATCTTTTATTCTCTCTATATCTTTTTCTTATTGGTGTGTGAAAGAAGAGAGAAAGAAAGAAAGAAAAAGAAAGAAAGAAAGAAAGAAATAGAGAAAGGAGAGATCTTTTTCTCCTCCATGCGCTTTTCGTTCATGCTGAAAGCTTGCACGCGGTGGAAACTCGACGATCTTTGACGAGAGAGAAAGAGAGAGAGTTCAGTTGAAAGAAGGAGTTGCCTCGGAGAAGTAATTAATTGAGCGCAAAGAAGGGGGTGGTGGTGGAGGTGGCGGAGGAGGAGGAGGAGGTGGCCACGGTGGTTGGAGAAGGACGAAGCTTATAAAGGACGTCCTTCCATAGGAACCACGAAGATAAGGATGGGGTTTTACGTCGTCTTTGTAAGTACAAAATAGTCTCGTTTTTTTTTTTTGTTTTATAATATGCGATCCAGGCCACCCTAACTTTTCTCGTCGTTTACTTGTACATGTATATATATATATATATATATATTCTTTTTTTGGGGTCGTTTTTTTATTTCTTCTCCTTTCATTCAAACTTCTACGATCTTTCCCTTTTTTTTCATTTGCTTTCGACAACTTCCTCTTCTTCTTTTTTTTTATTTTTTTATTTTACCAGGATTCGTCGTCGTCGTCGTCTTCGTCGTCGTTTTCGAAGAACAGAAGTTTTAAAGAACGACGATAACGTTCTTTCTTTCACAATTCTTTTTTTTTTCTTTTTCCTGTTTGTCCGTTCGTTCTTTTTCATGTCATCTTCCCTTCTCTCTCTCTCTCTCTCTCTTTCTCTTTCTTTCCTTTTCCTTTCTCTTTCTATTTTTCTCCATCTTGAGAGTTTACCGCTCTTCAATTCGTACGAGTTTCTCTGGTTTTCCAACTTACCTCTCGAGTTTCTCTGTTTCTCTCGCGAAGAAGATCAAAGAAGACCACGTCGCTTTAATCTGCCAATGACGAAATACTGCGCCTCTTCCTGTACCTTATTTGACTTTGCCATCTCTCTCTCTCTCTCTCTCTCTCTTTCTCTCATACTCGTGTTCGTAGTCTACCTTTTCATCGTAGAGTCCTTGTCCTCGTCTCCTGGGTATAGCGTTCGCACGACTTTGAAATGCTTTCTGCGTGTCCTTCTACGACAGCTGCCTCTTTTTTTCCCTCCCTTGGGAACGGAAGATGGAAAAATTAACGTCGGTGCCACGTGATTCTACTCTCTTCAGGCGAGAAACGCGAATCGGGTCACACGGCTGATGCACGCGATCTCCTTTGCATTTTTTCTATTTCCAAGCCAAGTTCTCCCTCTCTCTTTCTCTTTCTCTTTCTCTTTCTCTCTTTTTTCGATTCTTGGAAACGTTTTTCTCTTTTTCTCGATAATAATTTCTTTATTTTTAATGCGTATGATCACTACTATTCCTACTATTTTTTATTTCGATTACTACTAGTACTACTAGTCTACTAGTACTACTAGTACTATTACTACTAGGTAAATCTCGTTAGACCAACGCTCGACCACTCGTGAAATCCCTCAGGATTAAGCTCGTCGATCATCGACTTCTGGCTCGTATAAACAAAGGACCGATTGTTCAAGCTTCGCTTTAAAGCCGAAGATCAAATTTCGGTCTAATGTATTACGTCAAAGAAGATCGTCGGTTTTGCGCGCATAGATCGTAACCGGGCGATAACTTTATCCGTTAAGGTGTCCCTTTTTTCTTCTTCTTTTTTTTTCTTTTCTTTTTTTTCTAGTTCTATTTTTATGGTAATTAACACTTTTTGTATGTATGTGTATGTATATAATGCGTATAAAACATCAACGATCGACGACGGATCGTCGGATGATAGATCATACTTTTAAATAGGCAATAATATAAATTTACGTGTTAAAATGAATATATATATATATATATATTTTGCTTTTGATAGAAATAAAACAATAACGATCAACATTTAGTCATTTATATCGGACAGAAATAGATTTATAAAAAAAGAAATTATTTTCTTACAACGTTACGACGTCATAGAAAAACCTTGTTTACGTTCGGTTTACCTTCGGATTATTGATAAACAAAGTTTCGCTATCGATCATTAGAAAGATGCTTCGTATACTTCGAATATGTCAAGTGACATCGATTCTTTGAGAGAGAAAGAGTGAAAGAGAGAGAAAAACAGGAAGATAGAGAAAGAGAAAGAGAGAGAGAGAGAAAGAAGTGGACGATACGACGAGCGAATAAAAAGGAAAAGAAAGAAGTTAGTCGAAAAGTTAGAGAAAAGTCTTTTTCAAGTAATAGTAGTAGTAATAGTAATAGTACCACTACTAGTAATAGTAGTAGTGGTAACGGTGCTAGTAGGCGGAGAAAGAAAAAGCTTTGCCGTTTCTTTTCGCGGTCGTAGTCCTGAGGAAAGTCCTTCAGTGTGTGCAAGGTACGGATCCTAAAATACGAGAAGCACAACGGCCTGCCTCCTTGCCGTTTCCTTTCGTAGTTTTCCTAGAGCGTAGACTATTTGGTCCGGAAAAGTCACGAGCACCTTACGAACGTTCTTGAAATAGTACATACATACATACATACATACATACATACATACATACATACATACATAGGTCGAAGGGTGTGTAGTCCTTTTTCCTCCTCCTCCTCCTCCTCCCCTTCCTCCCTTCCTCCCCTCCTTCTCCTTCTCCTTCTTTTTCTTTTTCTTTTAAGTGCGTTTGCGATCGAGCATTTTTCACGAGTCTCTGAACGAGATCCTTTCCACGTATTCTTCCTTTCTTTCTTCCTTTTTTTTTCTTTTCTTTTCTTTTTCCCAAAAGGTCTTGCAAAAATCTAGAACGAACGAATCGATTCGTTAACAATTCGATATAAGACGATTTGACTTTAAAAAGAACGTTGTAAATTCGATATCGTTGGGAAAAGAATCTTTTTTTTTGTCCGAGACGAAAAGTTACTATCTCGTAATTATCTGCGATTCTTTTAATCGTAACCGTTTTACAATGTTCAACGTTCATCACGATCGATACGGATCTCTTTCTTTCTTTTTTCTTTTTTCCTTTTTTCTTTCTTTCTTTCTTTCTTTCTGTCTCTGTCGTCGAACTTTCAGCCCCTTCGGGAAATAGTTCTAATTTCGGAATAATCAGTGGAAAAATTTGTAATACATTCGCGTTTGCGCTTCGAGAACGAACCTTCTGTACCATTGGCAAGACAGCGAAAGAGGAAATTATTTAGAGACGTTATCGTTTCAGTATTATCGATCGATCGTACGACGAACGTTCGACGAATGAATATTCCTCTTTGTTCGCAATCTATCGTTTTCTTAGTCCAACTAATTTCTATCTTTCTCTCTCTTTTTATTCTATTTGAGATCACCGAGCATGTTTTTTTTCGTCGAATCTTTTTACAGACGAAGAATTAACTGTTTCAGACATTCTTCTATCTAATCCTTTTATTCGACATAACATCGTAGAAACGTAGAATCCTTTTCGAAAATAACAATTTTTCTCTCTTTCTTTCTTTTCTGTTTTTCTTATCGCGATTAATAAATAATATTACTCGGGTGGAAAGTCAAAAGAGAGACAGAGATAGAAAAAGAGAGAGAGAGAGAGAGAGGATAATGAGTCTTGTCAATTTTTTGTTCCGTGAAAAGAAAATAAATAGAGAGAGAGAGAAAGAGAGAGGAGAAGAGAGAGATAGAGAAAGGTGAATAAAAGAAGATTGTACGTTCTCACCTTCAAAAGAAAGAATACTTTGTGCATTGTTATTACCCGCTGATTTTGTTCGGCCACCCTCGAAGACGTTGACATAGTATGTATGTATGTTAGAGGTACGAAGGCGTTTCGTCTCGACGAGAAGCCTATTGTCGTTTCGTACTTGTTTGCGACTGAGCCTCCTTCTTTTCTCGTATACCTGTTTCAAAGATGAAGATCCCTCCTCTTCTTGCAATACCTTCTTCGTAACACTCTGTAAGCCATATATATATATATAAATATATATATGTATATAGAGAGAGAGAGACATATATCCAATACATACACTCTTGTGAAATAGGCACAGGCACGATCCGCAAACACGTACCGACGCGTTTTTCAAAACTTTCGAAACTGATAAATGTATGCACATTTATATAGACATTTTATCAGCATAATATTATGATAGATACATAGGTGTTCCAGTTGCGTTAGTCAGACTCGATTTATATTGGTCTCTTACCAGTTCAAAGATATCTCCAAAGAAAGCTCTGGACGCGCTCGTTTTTATTATAGAAATGTATTATCTACGCGAAGAAAGAGAAACAGAGAGAGAGAGAGAGAGAGAGAGAGAGAGAGAGAGAGAGAGAGGTGAGAAAAGAATACACGTCAACCAGTTTTCACGATTATCTGAAACGCCGTCTAGGCTCGATCACGCGGCCGAGGTTTTACTAGACGTTCGTGACTCTAACGATTTATGTTAGATGACGACAACCTGTCCAATGAAAATACATAACTGCTTCTTAAGATATATCGACGTGCATGCGTTAAGTGAAGTCGAGCACGTCGATCGTAACGGAGCTTTTAAAAATTCGACTTTGAGAAGACGGTAGATTGCAAACTCTTTCTCTCTCTCTCTCTCTCTCTCTCTCTCTCGTTATGTATAATCTATATGATCCGAGAACAACGAGAATGACGAGGACGACAGAGCAACGACGAGATCGCCCGAGAATTATGTATCTACGTTGAAAATTATGCAAAGTGGATTATCATGCTTTTGGTCCGATGCAGGAGCAAACGTGGATTTATGATAACGATTAATTCGATCTATCTCGTGTAGTTAGGTATAGAATATATAAGGTATATATATGTGTGTGTATATGTGTTGTGTGTATATATATATATATATACACATATGTATGTATGTATGTATAATGCTTCAAATTCGTCCGACGTAAGTCAAGTTAATAATAAGAAAAGAAATTTTCTTTTTGATACAAATAATCCTATCAACACCATTATTGGCCGTGTAATTAAATTCGAGAAGTAATGGCGTTTCGCCAACATGGCTACGTTCGTAATGAAATTAAAATCTTCATTGTAATATTAAAAATTCCGGAAAATCTGTAATATATCAAAATTAAGCGATACGCTATTCAAGCTAATAACGAACAATGTGATCACCGTATAACAACGATACTTACACGATTTTATACTTTAATAATTACTTAAGTTAAGTATGTATGCGTCTGTGCGTATATATGTATATGGAAATATCGTGTATAATCGAGCGTAAAACGACGATCGACGATATCTCGTAACATTTATGATCGATCGCTTGTAATTTCTCTATCGGAGAGTACGAAAAAAGAATAAAAGAAAAAAAAAAGAAAGAAAGAAAGAAAGAAAAAAGAAGACATTTCTTCCTTTTTATAAATACTTCGTATATTTGAATTCGTTAAGAAACCCTTTCGTTCCGGATTTTAATCGATTTAAAAAACGTAAGGAAATTAAGTCGTCAAATATATTTACTTTTTGCATCGACGATATTGGAATTGACGAGTTGACGAATTTGACAAATTATACGACCATCCTTCATATATTCTTACTTAGAATATACGTGAACTATACTTTATATACATACATACGTGTCAGCATACATACGTGAATATTTGAATATTTGAGAAGGAATCATATCGTTGTTGGTACGTGCCAATTTTGGTTTCGACTTTTGGTACCAAAGAGAGAGAGAAAGAGAGATATATATATATATAGATATAGAGATAGAGAGATAGAGAGAGAAAGAGGTATGGTTTGTACAGGTCATGTTGCGGTATGTAACACAACGAATTTTGTCAGATGTTTCTAGTCGAATACGTATTGCTGCTTTTACCAAAGGTATCGAAGGTCATAGCTTAGCAAGAATAGGGACCGACCATTCAGTCTGTGAAGCTTTGTCCGACAACTTGGACGAATTCGGAAACGTTTCTCTCTCTCTCTCTCTCTCTTTATATATATGTCTCTGTCTCTCTTTCTCTCTTCCTCTTCCTCTTTCTCTTTTAACGAGCGAATCGGCCACGCGTGGAATTACAAGCGACCCAGTTCGCACGCGAGATCGACGTAATTGTCTGTACGAAGAGAGCCCTCTCCCTTTTACCACCTACCTCTGCTATATCTACTATCTTTCTACCTATCTACCTATCTACCTACCTACCTACCTACCTACCTACCTACCTACCTACCTACCTAAACCCTTCGATCGAAGTACCAAGAGAAAGAGAGCAAAGAGGGTGGACGTTCGTAACTGCTGATTCGACTCCAAGAATCATTCCGCTCTATTAAACGTCGACCTTGTGATTTTCACCGTAAGAAAATTCTGTTCCCCTTGGGATAGTAATAAAAACCGTTTTTATTCTTAACGTTACCTAATAATTACGTTTAATCGAAGGAGAGAGAAAGAAAGAAAGAAAGAAAGAAAGAAAGAAAGAAAGAGAGAGAGAAAGAGAGAGAGGGATATAGAAAGAGAGAAATATACCGTGCATAAAAATTTACATTTCGATTCGTTTCCGATATAGTCCCTCGTTAAAATTTGTCGTCGTTGCTGTTTTCTTGTCTTTTTTTGAAAAAAGGAGAGAAAAAGAAACGCAAACAGCAAAATAACAAATAGTTATACGCGCGTACTCGTGCGAAAAGAAATGTGTGCGATCTGTAAGATGGATCCAATTCGGATTTTTGAAACAGTACGTATAAAAGCTTACGCGATGTGTAATATGAATCGAACTATAGTGGAGTCGGTTGTCGACGTTTGGAAGCTCCGGGGAAATCTCGGTGAGCATCGCCAGTACACCGAAATTCCCAAGTCACTTGCAAGACATAAGGTAACATTCTGTGGATACATCTGCGAATGACCAGTACACGTAAGAGAGAAATAGAGAGAGAGAGAGAGAGAGAGGGAGAGAGAGAGAGAGAGAGAGAGAGAGAGAGAGATTTGATAATGGCAATGAAAATTTCTCTCTCTCTCTCTCTCTCTCTCTCTCTTTCTTTAATAATACCTATTTGTATGTTTGTAAATTAGAAATCATTACAAGGATACGTGATTATCGTTTCTATTTTGGATATCCTTATCAATCGAACTATTATATTAATTATATCTGTCGAACTTGATCTTTATATAATATCCAACGATCGAACGAAATCGTCGGAATTGTTTCCAAAGTGATTACTATATACGAAGCGTTTCGTATGTAGGATTATTCGAAGGTATGATATAGGGTAGTAGGATCGAGATGATGCTTTCTCAAATCATGGATCCAGGAAAATATATATATATACATGTACGTATATGTGTATATATATATACATACATATATATATATAATATATTAAGAGATAAATTTTGGTGCTAGGAGGATATATAGATCGTATCATAATCCATCAATTTCTCTACCCCGACAGAGTCCATCTATTACTTCTCGCGTTGCCTCGAAGCATCGCCGTTCCGAAACACGAGCTTTACAACTCGGCTTATCTTGTAGGAGATACTTGCTAGGTGGCAATAGAAGAGGCAACTTGGTTGAAGGTGTACTTTCCATCTCTCTCTCTCTCTCTCTCTCTCTCCCTCTCTCTCTAGCATTAGAGAAAGAGAGAGAAAGAGAGAGAGATGGAGATACTATCTCAAATATTCTATAGAACGTTTCGTCGAAAGCATCACGCGGTATTCTATCTCTGAAAGCTAGAAAGAGAGAAACTGAGAGAAAGAAAGAGACAGAGAGAAAGATAGAGAGAAAGAATTGGCGATAAAAGGCGCTCGTTATCGGTCTCTCACCATGATCGTTTCACGGGAGTCCGTTTTTCGTCGTTTTCGTCGGCTCGCACGCTCGATCGGTCTTTATTCGGCGGCAATGAGTGGCTCGGTTAATGGGTTGAGAAGAAGAAGAACTAAAAGAAGAAGGAGGAGGAAGAGGAGGAGGAGGAGGAGGAGGAGGAAGAGGAGAAGGAAGTGGAAGGAGATAGAAGAAGTAAGGAGAGGTAAGAGAGCCGTTTCTCCGTCACAATCTTACGGTTGACGCTGGCCACTTTACAGATTGCCTTCGAGAAGTAAGCCGTTAAAGACGCCCTTCCTCCCTCCCCCTCCCCCTCCTCTTCCTCTCTTCTCGTGCCATACAGAAGATGTTTTTAAGAACCTAAAAAAGGAGGAGAGGGGTAGCCGGTCGGCAACAACCTAAAAGGATTACGACCGACTGACTGGCTTGACCACGCGCGAACGAGACACAAATTTTTGTGTTTCTTTTTTTTTTTTTTGTTTTTTGTTTTCGTCTTTTTAAAGGAGTAGAAGTCAGGGAATGAGTCAGAGAAAGAGAAAGAAAAAGAAAGAGGGTGAGAGAGATGATCTTTTTAAGAGTAGAAATCAGAACGCTTATCATCGTTAACGAGAGACTGGCTAAGAAGGACTCGTTCGTTTTACTACGAATTCCATTGTGACTTCGTTGTTCTTCATTGTTGTCAATCTTTCTTCCTTCCTTTCTTCTTTCCATGGAATGCACGAGGATTATTCGTTCCTCGGTAAATGTCCACCATTTTTATTTCTAACCTTTTGCGGGAACGAAGATAATATTGGTATAATGGACGAATGGATAACACTACCGAAGAGTGGAAGATAGTTTTTACTCGGTGCTTTCTTTCGTTCGGCTTTCTACCTTTTAAAAGGGGACTCTTTGCCTCGAGGCGTCAAAATTGAACATATATATACATACATATATGTATTATACAATATATATATATATATTATACAATACATATATATATTTATATACATACATATGTACATATATATATGTATATACATTTCGATGGATCTCTCTTACTCTCGTTCGCTCGGTTCGATGTTTACTACCAACTAAGTCCTTACCTTCGACTAATTTCCTATCATTTGTCGAGCTATCTTGGAAAACGCGAACCGATTTGTAAGCGAGTGAGGTTAAAAGACGTTTTCGTCGTTTGCTACCAGAAAACTCGAAGAATTCTTCTTCTTCTTCTTCGTCGTCGTTTAAATGACGTCATCTTCTTCTCCTTCTCCTTCTTCTTCTTCCTTTTCTTCTTACATTTACGTATACGTACTTACCTATCTCTTCGCTTCTATTTAATTCTTTTCAAACGTTTCAACCGATCGTTTCCCTTCACGATCATTCAAAACGATTTAACTTACGTCTGCCAAATTATATGAAACTTTTTAACGAGATAATTATTATCCTCTAACGAATGGTTTACCTCTAACGATTCTTCTCGTAACAATTTATATTTTCCTTTTCTTCTACCATCCCTTTTGATAACATGTTTTTAAAGAGATCCCATTTATATACCTTCGCATGATATATCGTAACAATAACAATCGTTAATTAACACCTCGTTAATGAACCAGTCTCTATTTCTAATTTAATAACATTCTTTTCCTTACTTCCTTTTTTAATCTCTTTTCCTTCTGCTTTTGATTTTAACGAATGTACCAGGCCGTACTATTTTCTCTTTTTTCTTTCTTCCTCATCGTTGTTTGCGAGGAGTAAGCTTTTAAAAAGTCTCCTCGTTCATACCTCTTCCAGTTTTCGCTTAATACGATCGTATATACTCGTGTTTACGCTTAGACCGAACAAATTCACCGATTGATTTTTATCCCGCAAAACTTTTTTTCCTTTTTCTTTCTTCTTTTTTTCTCTTTTTTTTTTGTTTTTAATAACGATCAACAAGACGATTTATTAAAAGTAACTCTGAGAAATCTTCTCGGAGTCGTAATTAAGTTCGTCGAAAGTTTTTGAAATACTCATTAATTCGGAACGAGTTACTGCAGTAATTTGGTAAGTACCCAATGTTGTAAAACGGACGGTGAAAATAAAATCACTGGGATATTATTTCAAAAGCCGGTTTCAACCGGCTGCTGTGTTAGTATCTTTTATTGCTCCGTGGAAAACAACGGATTCTAATATTCTAAGAGAGGCTAGTAAAATGCACGCTCGGTTTGCAGAGAGAATAATAGGTACTCGCCTATCATCGTTTCAAGACGTTAATGGACCCGATACCATTGGGATCCTTCGAGGCTACCTTTTGCTTCGCAATCCCTTAGGCTACCTTTATGCTCGTGTGTCTACTCGTTCATTCGGATATATTTGCTCTCGGATATGCGTTTAATAATTTTCGAACGTTTCAAAATTCTATCGTTATCCTAAAAATCGTTATTACGTCGTAAAATTATTATCTCTTGTTATTATCGTTATTTTCTACTTTTCTCTTTTCGTCTCGTTCTATTTCTTCTTCTTCTTCTTCTTCTTCTTCTTCTTTTTTTCTATTCGCGACGAGAATTAAATAAATCTCTTAGGAGGGATCGATCAAAGAAAAATTTGAGGCCGGCGTCGTTTGGAAATTTAAGGAATATCTATTATCTCATTAAGGACGCTTCGTCTTTTATTTATATCATCTTTCTTTTTCTTTTTCTTTTTTTTTCACTACTACGTACGTATATCCGAGAGTATTGAATTAAGTAAGATCGGATGATATTAAACGATTTAAAATTTGGGAGTATTTTATATCGGTAGTTGAGATTGGTTGAATATATTTTTTGAATAAAATTATACAATATATTTATCGATGAAATTTACGATTATATCTTCATCGATATTAAATATTATTATACATGTATATCGATCGTTTATCCTTTCGTGAAATTCGAAATTGTTCTCTCTCTCTCTCTTTCTCTCTCTCTCATTCGATTGGTAATGAGAGGAGATTAGATATCGATTATGTTCGTGTAACGTTTCGTTGATGAAAACGGTATAGGTTTCCTATCATCGGAGCACGCCGACTTATTTCTCCTGATTGAGTAAGGAAATTTCGTAAGGTCAGATCGTCTCGAATCGCAATCTTTCGGAGCTTGAAATAGATACCTCAGGGCTACGATAGAAACGATAATAGATCGTTTTGGATAACATTTGAGGGAAAGAAATTATCGAACGAAATTACGCGAACACGATAAAGATAGAAAGAAAGAATCGGTGATAAAAGACGCTCGTTATAGATTTCTCACCATAATCGTTTCACCCTGTTTATTTTTAATGAAATATTTTTTAATTTCTAAAGTATTTTGCTCATCGACGTTCGAGAGAATATTCAATATTTTTGATTTCCAAGACGATCATTTGAAAATGTTCGATGTTTCAAAGTTTCCCGTTATTTTGGTAATTAATCAATGAAATTAATCGTTCGATTAATTAAACGAACTCGTTGTTTCATTGCATCTAAATATCGTTAAAATAGAGTATATATGTATAATCGAGACGCGTGGCTTGTAAATCGTTCCATGGGAACGGGATTTTAGCGTTCCAAGTTTAAATGAATTTCTGAGAGAAATATATATATATATAGAGAGAGAGAGAGAGAGAAAGAGAAAGAGAGAAAGAGAACGAACCTTTGTAGGTGAGAGTAGAATTTGCTAATTCTCCGAGATTATTGCCGTCGAATTTATTAGATTCGAATGTTCTCTTTCTTTTCTTTCCTTTTCTTTTTTTTTTCTTTGACTACCTCGACGAAAATTATTATACTTTCCTCGGTAACATTTTGTTAGAGAATATGCGTTGATAAGATCGATTATCGAAACAGATACTAACTGTGACTGAAAAAAAAATATATATATATATACTTACGTAGGAAATTATGTCATTGTAAAATATATTTATTTTCTAACGAGGATTTTTATTATTAGAAAAGAAAATTAAATCTCGGACGTTTTTTTGTTTTACTGGTTACTACAAAGTATTTTATTTATTACACTGAGCATACTTACTTGTAAACGAGCAAGCCTATATTTTCACATTTATATCGAACTTTTCTATACCTCGATATGTTACAAGAACGTCGTCAATCGCATCAACAACAACAACAACAACGACGACAACGACAACAACATATGAATAATACATTTCAATTACTTCTCGTATGATCATCTATCTTCTTCTTCCTTTTTTACTTTTCAAGTCACTTACGTGTTACAAGAGAGAAAGAGGATATAAGTAAGAGTGTAATAGTTCGAGCCGCGCGTGTGAAATTTTTATTATCGTATCGAGAGAGTGAGAGAGACAGAGAGACAGAAAGAAAGAGTCGAGAGACAACCAAAGACAGATAGAGACAGACTCGGAGAGTGATAGAGAGAAATAAAGAGTGAAAAAGAGGGGAGAGGAGAGAGAGAGAAGGATATTGCATCGCGTCCCCGCGTGTGTGTCCATTTTACCGTGGTAACCGCCAATTGTGGCGGTACTTTGCGAGCCGTTTGGAAAACCGCAGAAGCTAGACTGCGGGGAACCACGCAATCTGTCGTTCCTGAGGGTTCAGGCACATACAATGCCAAATGCAAAATGATTTTCGTTAGTCTTTTACCGGTCGATTGGTCAGAGAAATTTCTCAAGTATTTAGGAGACTATGTTTAACTATGTATCTATTTATCTATCGATTTACCTATCTATCTATCTATCTATCTATCTATCTGTCTGTCTATTTCGATTCAAGAGAGACAAAGATAGCGAAGAGAAATAGGGGGTAGGAGAGAGAAACGGAATCGATTCTTATACACCATTAAATAAGTATCGATACCATTCGCTAGAAAGAAGAAGCATTAACATCGTAAAATGGTCGTTCAATCAGGAAACTTTCTATAAAACTTTTATAACCATGGTCCTGGTTTTTATGACGTTTCAAACGATTTCATAGCTACCCCTTCTTCGTCTTCGTCGTCTTCGTCGTCTTCTTTTTTTCTTTTTCTTGGAATATCATAGCGTTCAGATATTGTATATGATTTATGCTGTATCACTGAGGAGGTGATTTCTTAGTATAGGTGATAACGTCGCTACGTTCCCTCGTAACGTTTCCTTGAAATTTATTCTCAAAGCAACAGCATCCTCTACTATCTTTCGGAATACGAATTTTAGCCGATAGTGAGTTAATGCCGTTTTATTTTCTTTTCTTTTTTCCCTTTTCCTTTTCTCTTTCTTTTTTCTCTTCCTTCTTTCTCTTGTTTGCTTATTCGTTCGAAATAAAATAAAAACGATATGCCGATAAAAGTAAGATAGTAAGGAGGAGAGAAAGAGAGAGAGAGAGAGAGAGATGACGTTGATGATGATGATAGATAACGTCGCATTGCATTAGTTACAGAAAATGATGAAAAAAAAAAAAGAAAAATATTTAATATCGCGATAGAAGTCGCATAATAGTAAACCCTTCTAATCTTTCAAACGCAAAGAATTTCTCATTGCTAGAAGCATTGTAGCATGTAGAGAAAGAGAAAAGGAAAGAGAAAAAGAGAGAGAGAGAGAGAGAGAGACTATTAAAAGACTAAACACCGAGGCGCGAGGAAGGGTGAAAGTAATTAGGAAAGTGAGATCGTCGCAAGTGATTATCACGATTGGAATCTCTTGCGAAGTAATCCTCGAGGCTTAACTCGGGCTAAAAGATTTACATAATCCGTTGAAAGACAGAACGAAATTCAACGTCGTGTTATTCTTAGGAGAAGATGTGTGTGTGTATATGTGTGTGTGTATATACATAACAAACAACGATTTATCTCGAGTCAAGAATAAAACATATATATATATATATATATTCTCCTTACTTCTTTGTTTCTTCTTTCTTTTTCTTTTTTCTTTTTTCTTTTTTCTTTTTCTTTTACTTTTATTTTCCTAATCTCGATTTCTCGAATTTCTCAAGCGATTTTACGGAATGCAATTTCGTTATATCTTATTTTATTTTATTTTATTTTGTTTTGTTTTGTTTTCTATATATTCTTCTTTTCTATATCCTCTTTCATTTCTTCTTTGTCATTTACAATTGATAGCGCTATATATATCGATATCAACATCTTTTTCCTTGGGTAACTCGTTACAACCATCTCGTTCGTATCAACGGTCATTGGAAGGCAAAAGTGCGATAGACGAAGTTGTTTCAAGAAGTACTCTAGAGAAACTCGACTAGAAGGGCTCAGGTCCCTTCGTGCCTGAGCCAGAAAGGAATAATCGTTTCGTAAAAGTGCCTCGTCTCTTTACGTTCCACGAAATTCCATTAGACGTTCGGTCTCTATAATATTTAAGAGCTGGTCGTATATAAAACGTTATATACCTGATATACTATACTATATTATCCACACACACATATATATATTATCTACGTATAATGGATAATACGGGAAAAGAGAATTTTTTTCTTTTTTCTTTTCCTCTTTTTCCTTTTTCCATACGTATTTATTCATCAACAAATTACTATTCTATATATATATATATATATATACATATATATTTTTTTTTTAGAAGAGGTAGGATAGCGGGAAAAAGAAAGAGAAAAAAAAATAATTCCACTTGGGTCGAAATTTGATATTTGTCATTACGTACTAGCTAGGAAGAGATATAGATATAGGTATAGATACGTACATACATACACACATATAATGTATATATTTATACACACATACACATCAATTTGAAATGGAAAATATTTTTCTCTAAAAGCCACTTCGATTTTCTACACAGTTTGGATACAGAGTCATTACCTACCGTGTATGTACCTATATAATAATACAAATTCGGTTGACTACACACACACACCCACCTTCACATTATATTAATATATATATATTTTGGTGTAGTAGGCGATGCAGTGGAGCGCATTTTGCATAGAAAATCGGATACGAGCTTATTGTGACAGTATCTATAGAGTAGTACGGTTGGATGCTAAACGGGAATACTCAAGCTCGTTGTGACCGAACACGAACGGCCCACCACCGGTCGCGCGAATGTGCTTCGACACGAAAGAGGAAATTCAAGCATATTGTGACTACATGCTCGATACTCGTAGTGCATCGTCGTGGTAGTAGTAGTAGTAGTAGTAGTAGTAGTAGTAGTAGTAGTAGTAGTAGTAGTAGTCGTCGTCGTCGTCGTCGTCGTCGTTGTTGTTGTTGTTGTTGTTGTTGTTATTGTTGTTGCCGTTGTTGTTGTCGTTGCTACTACTATTACTACTACTACTACTGTTACCAGTTCTGTTGCTGTTGCTACAGCAACGTGCTCGAAGATATTCGAGTATTTTGCGAACGACGACCAAAGTGGGCCGTATTCGCATTATCTGGATTAACTAATGCTTATCTTTTACTCACGAGAACGCATACGTATAACCCGTACTTGAACTAAGATCGACTTTTCTTTCTCTATATATTATATATGTATTGTGTGTGTGTGTGTATTTTTTTATCTCTTTCTGTTTTTCATTCTTTCTCGTTTCGAATCGTATATTTTCCTCTAAGCAGATTATTTTTTAGGATTAATATTATTTCGTTTTCCTTCTTTCTTTTCTTTTTATTTTTCTTTTATTATCATTATTTATTTTTTTTTTTCTTTTCTTTCCATTTACATATACACACGTCCATATTATGATCTACGAAACTCGACAAAATTAATACGTGTAGATATTTGTAATATTCGGTGTATCTACTTAATAAACGTCACTGTGGTTTTTTTTTCTTTTCCTCTTACAAATTCCAATGAATTTAAAGATAACAAGAACGAACGATAAGATATATATATATATATATACATACGTACACACACACACACACATAAACACACATATATGAAAGAGAAAAAGAGTATGGTAAATTGCATGTCGGGCAAAGTGGATTGTCGTGCGTCTTCTGGAGCGGCTTCTATTGGGGGCGCCAGACGACAGCCGGTGAGCGAGAGGAGAGGCCACTTAACCGCTATCGAAACACGCATTATCAATCTTCTCGGCGGCTACAAGGAGCTTGTTCGAGTAATTGCAAGGATACATAAAGAGCGAGAGAACGAGAGAGAGAGCGAGAGAGAAAGAAATAGTGTGAGAGCGAGAGAAAGATCTATACGCGAAGCAGTTTCGAGAAGTACTCGTGCGACATGACTGCTTGAGAAACGTGAAGAGGACTTCGAGAGAAGTCTTCGTGTACCACCAACTCGCGATCGTTTTCTCGATTATCGATATATTCGAGACTAACAACAAAAAACGAAAAAAACAGAAGAAAGAACAAAAAATCTCTCTTGTCGCCCAAGACTGCGGACTCGACTTCTTACTACTCCCACTTTTATTTACGTTCAACCCGATCGTCTACAACAAACACGAATGTGTTCCTTTCTTTTTCCTCTTCTCTTTCTTCTTCGATTTATTTATTTATTTATTTGTTTGCTTTTTTCTTTTCCTTTTTTTCTTTCCTTCCTTCCTTCTTTCTTTCTTTCTTTCTTTCTTTCTTTCTTCTTTTCCTTTTCAATTCATTTCGAATCTCAGCCACCTCCGGTCCTCCCCTCCCCCACTCCCATTTTCACCACGTCTCCTCGACGTCTCGTAATTTTTGTCAATCGAAACAGAAATGGGCAACCCAGACGCAACCCAGCCGAAAAAGAAGCCATCTGGAAAAAAGGACGAAATTGGCTCGGCCCTTCTGACCGACCGACCGAACGAACGAACGAACGAACGAACCAACCAACCAACCACCCACCCACCCATCCACCCTCTCCCTCTTTCCTCGCGTGTTCGTTTAATCGACCAATCTCGTCGTGAGTGTCGAGAAGATTCCCCCTATTATCCTTGTTCTTGAATGTTCCTTTCTAGCCGGTACCACCCCATCTTCTTTCTTTTTCTTTTCGATTTTTCTTCGTCTTCTTCTTTTTTTTTTTTTATTCTTCTTACTCCTATCTTTTTGCTATTCTCACTCGGTCAATATCGTTTTAATCTAGGCTAGACATTTTTGCCTTGGGCGAACCGCAAACTGCCGAGGCATCAAATTTTGAAGGAAATCTCGTAGGACAGAGTCGAATCGACTTTTCGTCGAGTTAATTGGCCTACTTTTTTACTCCTTCATTCTTTTACTTTTCTCTCTCTTTCTCTTTCTCTTTCTTTCTCTTTATCTATCTATCTTTCTCTCTATCTATCTATTTAGAAGGTTCGTACGAGAAAGAGAGAGAGAGAGAGAGAGGTAAAAATGTTCGAGAGAGATAAGTTCTCGCTGGAATGTTTAATTAAACGAGCTCGTTCCCTAATAAATTTTCCTAACCGAATCTCCTCCTAACCGAGTCTTGGAGAATATTTTTTCAACACTCGTGGAACAGCGAGAATGTAAGAATTATATATGTATATGTATATATATATGTATGTATATTAGACATAAGTAATTATATATAAGTCGTAACATTTTATCCGATACGTTTTTATGTGTTTTTAACCGATCGATACGTAAAATTTAATTAATCCGATTTTCATTCGGTCATTAAAGATTTTAAAGCTCTTCCAAATTGATTCTTAGTTTCTTTCTCTTTCTCGTATTCACTCTTACGAGTCACGTAACTGACTCGTCATTAATTTTATGAATTAACGAGTGCCAAGATGACGACTAGTACTACTAGGTTTTAACGACTTTACGATCCATCCGAGTATGTTCACGTGGGCGATCGATTTGTAAGAAATACTTTATGGCGTATTGTGTGCTAATGCGTTGTCCTTCGCACGTGTACATGAATGAGAGAGAGAAAGAGGAAGAGTACACAGTAGTCAGACAGAAAGAGACAAAGAGAGACAGAAAGAGAATGAGAGAGAGAGAGAGAGAGAGAGAGAGAGAGAGAGAGAGAGAGAGAGTTTGCTTTTCGTATATTAAAGCTGGACTTAACCCAACGGGTCAAATATTCCTTTCATAGAAGTCACGAAAACCTTACTCCCTTTGTTCGATCGAAATCTATTTCGCTGGATACGCCGAACTGTTTTTCAATCTCTCTTCCGTGCTGTTTTTTTTTTTTTCTTTTTATTAATCTTCGTCTTGCATCTAGATTTCTAGATTTGTTTCCTTTTTCCGAAAAAAAGGAAGAAAGAGAAAGAGAAAATAGAAAAGGTTAGACGAAATAGGTGAGCTATTTAGAAGGGAAATATATTTTATGCGGAATACATTATCGTTTTGTTCTTGCGATTTTTCTCGAATAATGCCTGCTTTTCCGATAACTATGTATATATAAATATAAATATATATATATTTATCGTATTTTAATTACCCTCAATGCTAGCGACCGTACAGCAGAACTAATGCGCAATCGCGGGTCTCCGCTCGCTATCGACGACAGTTCGACGTACCGAAAGAAAGATTTATTTTTCTTTTTTGTTTTTTTTTCCCCTTTTTTTCATTTTTTTTTTGTCTATGCTTTGTAAATTGTGTCACGTCTGAAAATTGACGTTAACAGTTATATATCTCTATGTGCCCATGTAGATAAATTTTTATTTCTTCCTCTTTGTCAATCTCGACCTTAATAAATGAATGTATTTTCGAGCACTGTTACGAGATTACGGTCGACGTGGAATAATGGAATATTGTAAAATAAATAATCCGAGAGAGAGAGAGAGAGAGAGAGAGAGAGAGAACGCGCGCACGCGTCCGAGAAAGAGAAAAAGAGAGATAGAAACAAGCAGAGAGAGAGAGAGAGAGAAATGTTGCTACGGTTAAACATATTTGTATTTTGTATATTCATCGCGAAATCAAAACTCTTGGATACTCGTTGAAAAAAATATTCTGTTTATCACTTTTATTTAAATGGAAAAAAGAAAGGAAAAGGGAGAAAAAGAAAGAAAAAAAAAAGGTGGGAAAGGGAGCTCTTTTGAAATAGGTACGTATTTGCTTTTAGAGAAACGCATATGAAAACGTGTACAAATAAAAAAAAAAAAACAGAGAAAAAGGGAGAAAAAGTCAGAGAGAGAAAAAGAGAGAAAAACAGAGAGTGAGAGAGAGAGAGAGAGAGAAGGAAAGAGAGAAAAAAAGCAATAGATCGTAAAAACGAGGGGTAGAAGAAATTTAAAGCGTCCTTGAGAAATTGCGAGCGTTCTCTCTCGAAAGTGAACGTTTATAATAAAGAAAGGCAGCTGCAGCAGCACTAGCAGTAGCAGTAGCAGCAGCAGCAGCAGCAGCAGCAGCAGCATGGTGTTCGTCTACTGACAAATATCTTCTCGTCATCGTCGTCTTCTGGTCGTCTTTGGATCGAACGAGCGGAGAGCCTTTTTTCTCTTCGGCCAGCATATTTTTTGTGAAAAAGAAATAACACGCAGGACGGAATGGTTTGCCCTGGAAAAGTAACCGTGGCTTCTTTTACGAAGAAATAGATGGAAAGAAATAACGTTAAGAGAAGAGAAAGAGAGACAGACTGATGCACATACACAGAAAGAGAGAGAGAGAGAAAAAGAGAGAGAGAAGAAAAGAAAAAAAAAAGAAAGAAAGAAAGAAGAGATCGTCCTGTCGTTATTGTTACCATTACTGAATGCTGCTGGTGCTTCTGTTAGTTGGTAAGTACTGGTGGTGGTTGGCAATGGTATGGTGGTGGTGATGGTGAAGGCCAGTAGTGCCTCGTTGGAAAGCTACGAGAAAGTGGCGTCAAGTTGGCGAGAGAAAAAGTTGACCGAGTTTTCGTCGATTTGTCAAACTCACTGAAATCTATCCATCCTTATAAACGGACCCAGTTTTAGACCCATACCCGAGTATACCCTTTTTCCTTCTTCCCGTTCTCGTTTTCTTTCATAAATACAAAGATGATCCACTTTACTTGCGGTAAAAGAAAGAAGTCTGTAAGGAAGAGAAAGAGAAACGTCGGGGATATATTCAAGTAAATGTTAGTAATGTTCTATTTGATATAGATACGTTTTATTACAGTTTTACACTTGGGATATAATAATAATAATAATAATAATAATAATAATAATAATAATAATAATTATTATTATTATTATTATTATTATATCTTTCGTCAATTTTAATTCGTTTCTCAGTTTCATCGATACGTTTCTTTTTTCTATTTTTTTTTTTTTTGTTTACTTTTGATCTTTTCTTCTTTTTTTGTTTTTTTTTTTGTTTTTCATTTTCGATACGTTCGAAACGATCTTTTTTTTTCTATTTTTTTCTTTTTTTCCATCAAATCTATAGGATACCATCCCCCGTCATTACAGTCGCATTAACGAATTTTACATTGGGTCGAGGCTTGACGCAGCTGTCAAATGAAATTAATTATTAGATCGGATATCGATTAATCATTAACCCTGATTCGGCGCAGGTGAGAGCACGGTGGCCGACGTACGTTAATGACCTATCGGAGTTACGTACACAGCAGGTACGAAGGAAACGTCTTGTATCTATAATTCTAGCAATTAGGCCAAGGAGAGTTCGATACGCTCTAACTTACCCTGTATATATCTATGTCTGTGTGTTTGTACGTGTATTATATATATATATACATATCGTGTGTTTCAAGGAAAGTACAAACGACATACGTATGCATATATGTATACTCTAATCTATTTACGATTAAATCATTCCCATCAAGGAACGAGTATAGTATTGGATAAGAATCTTTTTTCTTCCTTTTTTATATTTTTCGTCTTTCTTTTTTTTTCTCTCTTCATCCAACATCTCTGCAAATTATTTCTATGATAACGTTGAAATGTAAACAACATCGAAATGATCGTATTCTTTCATTTGAACTTCATTTTCGGTGAATCTTCGTACATCGAAACTTTTCCAATATTTTCAATTGAAATATCGTTTCTCTCAAAGACAATCAATCCTCTTTCTCTTTCTCTCTCTCTCTCTCTCTCTCTCTCTCTCTCTCATTCTCTCTGATAGCGAGAAGCTTCATCGTTTTCATTGGATGTATAACGATACGAACTTAAAGTGGAAACGAATTTATCGATCAGTCACTATAAGCGAGAACCTGCTCTCTCAAGGATAGGATTATAAACGAGCTATGAAACTTTCGTCGTTCCGTCCGACGAGTGAATTTAGCTCAAACGGTATTACGTTTTCCAGACTTACCTTTTTCTACAATTGCTTCGTATTTCTACGCGTGTTTTTTCTCTCTCACTCTTTTTTTCTCCCTTTTCCTCTATTTCTCTCTATTTCTCTCTTTCCAAAACACCGGTCGCTTAATCGATCGTTCTTTGCGTTCAACAAAACGTTAGAAATTTTCTCTTTGACAAAATCCGAATCAAAAGTCTCTTGGAATGATTTTTAAAGATCAATTATCATCTATTCTTCCTTCAAGCACTTATTAAATCTAGATTTATCTTCTTCTTCTTCTTCTTCTTTTTTCTTTTCTTTTTTATTTCGTTCTTTTTTCCTTTCTTTTTTTTTTTTAATCTTCAAATCGCGAAACTACGAGCCTAAGAGTTCTTTTTTTATACGTTTTGACAGAAAACAAAAATAAAAACAAAAAAAAAGTGTAATTGATTTATCAAATCGTTCAGATTTGACCTCTGACAAATCTAGAAAATTTCTGACTCGATTCGTATAAAAATTTGATCCGTAGAAAAATAATTTCCAATCCTCGCGTGATGTTCGTTGTTTGATATATATATATATATTTTTTTTTTGTTTCTATATAAGGAAAAGACAAACAATGAGGAGAAAGCAAAAATAAATAAAAAAAAAAAATGAATAAAAAAAAGATGAAAATCTCTTTGTCAAACGAAGAATAAATTATGCGACGTCTATGACGATTGCTTTTCTTCTTTTTTTTTATATATATATATATTTTTCTTCTTTTTTTTTTTCTTTTTCTTTTCGTTTTTTTCTTCTTCATTCAGTCGGATCTTTCTCTAGCAAGCCACGTCCGGCTTTTGATCTTACTTTACCTTTGACTTCACCGTTTGTACGCTCAACGTAATTTTAGATTGCCTTATCAGATAAGTTATCTTAGTCCACGGGAGAGTCTCCGGAAGTAAGTAGAGTGGCGGTGAAGCGAGGGTAGATGCAAATGCGATTTCATTCGTTGATTGGCGTCGTCATGGCGACGCAAAAGAAACGCGACGAGATACTTTCCGAGATTCCGTTTCTTTTTTTCTTTCTTTCTTTTCTTTTTTCTTTCTTTCTATTTTTTTTTCTTTCCTTTTTTTTGTTTTTGGTAAGCTGAGCGACTTGCGTTCAGAGACCTCTTCACGATCTACAGAACTCTTTGAAAAAGATCAACGATGCATTTCTCTTGTATACATACATACATATGTGTGTGTGTGTGTGTGTGTTGCACATTTGTTTGATATTGATATCATTTTTTTTTCTTTTCTTTTTTTAAATGCAAAATGAAACGTATAGAGAGTACGATGAAATAATAATAACCACTGAGATATATATATATATATATTGTACTTGTACATACACATATATATAATTATATATATAAAAAAATACATATAGTTATATATATATATATTTATATGTATGTGTGTGTATATTTAAATATATTAGTTAGGCATGTGTAGACGCGTTCATAAAAAAAAAATTTTCACTCGTATCGGTTTCGATCCATAAAAAATTATAAAATTATACCTTTATAAAATTATACATGAATATTATAAAATTATACATAAATGTTCAAAGTCACGGAATGAGCACAATTCTAAATCATTGAGCATTGGATTGGTTGGTAAAAGAAAAGGGAGAAAAAAAAATTCAGAGGATTCCGGGGATATTTGCTCGTCGAGAAAAACTATAGAGAGTTTGAAGAAATCGATGATATAATAGTTAGCGAGTTTATCGTGACTTTCTATCTCTTAATATCGTTTGATAGAGAAAACTATATAAGGAATGCTTAAAGAGTATTTTCTTATCTTGTTTTTTCTCTTCATTTTTGCTCTTTATTTTGAAGTGAACTCTTTTTATTTTAAAAAGAAATTCTTCAAATCAATCATTCCTTCATTCATTCGTTCGTTCATTCATTCATTTAACCAACCAACCAACCACTCATTCATTCATTCATTCATTCATTCATTCATTCATTCATTCATTTCATTTATTTCTTTATTAATTTTTATTTTAAATAAAACATACCATCCCACTTTTTACCCCTTGACCATCCAACCTTGCTCCTTTGACCTTTTCTATACGACAATTTTTACATTCGACGATTTTTCGGAGGAAAATTGACGTGAGTTCACGTAGTTGTAAGCGAGTATTTGTAGGAGGACGCGAGGGGTCGTAGAACGAATGTTGATAAATTCAATAGACAGGAGTTATTCGTGGGAGAGTCAATATTTTCTCATCTTTCTAGGGTGCCTACTAGTCTCTCTCTCTCTCTCTCTCTCTCTCTCTCTCTCTTTCTCTCTCTAACGCAGTCACTCACTCGCTCGCTCGCTCACTCATTCTCTTTCGGTCTCTCTCGTTCGTGAAATTTCGGCCAAAATTGTTAACGGTCTCGGGATGGGAGAGACGCTTTGTTTCGGCGACTCGATCAATTTTTCAATAGCGTCAGATTTTAGAACCTCGTTCTGAAACTTTTACGTGGAAGAGTTCACAGATAGAAGAACCAAACCACCAACGACGACGACGACGACGACGACGACGACGACGATGACGACGACAAGACTAATTTTCTATGGAGAGTTTCTCGATTAACGAGTATCTATCTACGTGTATACTTTCATGAACGAAATCACGTCGCTGACGCGAGAAAAAATAAAGATAAAGAGAGAAAGAGAGAGAGAGAGAGAAAGGAAAAAGGATAAAAATAAGAAAAGAAGAGAGATCAAACCATTGTCGATCTGTTCTCTCTGTCTTTCCTTTCTCTAACCTTTCTCGCTTATTCTCACCCTCTGTTTCGTTTAAACGGCTTTTCGAAAAGTCGACCAGTTCGGTTTGATTTTGTTTTCTCTTTCTCTTTCTCTCTGTTTCTCTCTTTCTCTTTCTCTTCTTCTTTTTCTCTCTCTTTTTTCGGAAAGCTATGTTCACGTTTGCATGCTCCTACCTCGAAGCTATTTTACTGGACAACGTGGAATTCGAATAAACCTTGACTATTGATTCTTTTTTCTCTTTATATATATATATATATTATCTCTCTCTCTCTCTCTCTCTCTCTCTTTCTTTCTCTCATTCTCTTTCTCTCTTTGCCACCGAAGAATCCTTCTTACTCTTTTGTCAATGGAAACGAACGAATTTGCTCCGGAAACATTGAAAATTCCGATCGACTCCATCTCATTTTATTTTTATCATTCAATGGTCCAATCAAAATTTTTTTTTCTATCTTCTCTTTATTTTTATTTTTTTTCCTCTTGTCAATCCAACAAGAAGTCAATTCAATATATATATATATATATATATATATATATATATATATCATTGAGAGATAATACTTCTAAACGAAGAAGAGTAAAGAGAGAGAGAAAGAGAGAGAGAAAGAGAAAATTTCACGTTCTCCGAGCAGAAAACTAACTTCTTTTTTAATCCATGACATTGATATGCCCGTCCGTTTCCTCTCTTGGTGTCCTCTTCTCTTACGTCTTCTCTTCTTTACCACTACCATCACGACCACGTTCTTTTGAATATTTCAGTATCACGTCTAATTACCTTATTGGATTAAGAGTAAAACCGTACAAGCGTAAAAAGGGGTTGACAGTCGGAGAGTGGTAGTAGGAAGCTTTCGTCGTGGGAGAGGGAGATCAGAGGGGGAGATTGGAGGGAGAGGGTGGTTCGTGGAAAATTAACGTTCTCGTGTCGGGCGACGACGTGATCGACGGGACCGCGACCGGGAGAACGGAAATCGCAGTAGCGTTATCGTTCGCATAGATCGAAGGAAGGGTCTCTATCTCTCTCTCTCTCTCTCTCTCTCTCTCTCTCTCTCTCGCATGCATAGAAAAAGGACGGCGAGATGCGTCGCAACGTGATCTACGATCCGTTCGAAGGGTCGACCGCGGGTGTTGTCGTTCGGTGAAAAGTGGAGGAAGAGGTAGAGGAGAAGGAGGAGGAAGAGGAGGAGGTGGGGACGGGGTGGTGACGGTGGCAATGGCTTGGTTGGATCGACGTTCGCTTGCTGGTTTGTGGTGCTTCCGTTACCCGTTGCCTATGTGTCGTTCTGTTGGTAGCGATCGTCGAACGTTGAGCACGCACTCGACTCTCATATTTCTATCTCGTGGCGAACTGAAAGATACATACAACGTATGTATTGTAGATAAACGGCTTGAAACGAACGTTTCATCTCTCTCTCTCTCTCTCTCTCTCTCTCTCTCTCCGTTCTTCTTTTTCCTCGACGAAAAATTATTGTCCATAAAACTGCATACTCCGTTAGATTCACCTATTCATTTTTCTCCTTTCTCTTTTTCTTTTTCTTCTTCCTTGTTTTATTCGTTCACTCATTTTTTCTTTTTTTCTCTCTTTCTTTCTTTTCTTCTTCGTTTTATTCGTTCATTCGTTCATTCATTTATTCATTTACTTTTGCCTTTTTGTCCTCCTCCTCCTCCTCCTCCTCCCTCCTCCTCCTCCTCTTCTTCTTCTTCTTCTTCTTCTTTCCAGAAAGATTTAAAGTTTCTAAGCGATATTCTTTCGTCTTTTTTTTTTCTTTTTCTTTTTCTTTTTTTTCTCCCTTTCGGAAAAACGTTCACACGGTTGTCTTCTGGAAAATGCCTTTATGGCACTGAAAGTTATCCTATGTAACGTTACCGCCAAATTGCTCCTCGGCGAGCTCGATGCCACCACGTCGCCACCTCTCTCTCGACGGATATTTCGGCGGGTAGTAGAACTTGCGACCATAAACCGATGTTTAGTGTTACGAGTTCACGAGCGCATTGGGATACCAACCAGGAATGAGGACAGACCGTGGAGACGTACGATCCCGAACACAATTTTCACGGACGTTCTTCTTCTTTTTTCCTTTTCCTACGTCTCTTTTCTTTCCTTTTCTTTTCTCTTCTTTGTTTTCTCCGTTTTTTCTTAATTTTTTTTTTTTTGTCTCAAACATAATTTTCGTTTCGTCTGAGCGAGCAATAGGAGATGACTTTTTCCTTTTCTTTTTTTTTTTTCTTTTTTTTTCGTTCTTCTCCTCCCTTTTATTCTCGTTTGCACTCATTAAATTTTCCCCATTTTTTTTCACCCCCCTCTCCTCTACAAAAGATATCGAATCGGATGTTAATGAACATCGAACAATGAAATTCCTGAAATTCACGAAGCAAGATAACCGTTCAGCTTTTAAAAATCTCACACATCGGTATATGCTTGTTCTCTCTCCCTTTGATCTACGTCACTCGATATCATTAACTTGATTTATCTCCTATTTTCATTTCGAATCTGTATTATTCGATCTCAAATTGAATATCTAGCGAACGTTACGAACGATCACGTGAAATTCGATGGTTTTCGTTCTTTCTAATTTTTTTTTTTTTTTGTTCTCTTTTTCTATTTTTCTTCTCTTCCAATTAACCTTCCATTCGCTATATATATATATATATATATATATATATGAAGCAAGCGATAAAATTTCAATGAAAACGATCGTTCCGAATATCGAATTTACTCATCATCATTTTCCAGACGTTTGTTAATTGTTATCAAAAGCTAAACATAATAAATCATTGTTATTTTGATAATTTCGAAGAGAGGAGCAAGTTGGGGTGATATCAAATTAAGAAAACAAATTTGTATCGGTTAATGGAATAAATGTAGAATTTAATTGAACGTAAATGATATTTCTCTGTCTCTAATAACATGCGTTACGTTAATATTATTGCACGAATTACAATTGATGATTGCATACGGAAAGGTAATCGTATCGATAAGTCGTCGTATCGATTTAAGCGTGGGATTTAACATCAAATACATAGAACAAGGACGATCGACACAATTGTCAATGAATTAGACGATAATTCGATCGTACGTACACGCGTATTACGTATTAGCGAAATGATGAAAACTATCACTGGCGAATATATATATATTAGATATTCATAGAAGATCGAGCAATACGATATTGCTAGGATAAACTCGTGCGTTTGGGTTTATACCGATTCTAAACTCTAAACTTGATCTTCTAATCCCCGAATTGTTTGAAAGAAAGAAAGTTATCTTCGGTTTGGATTGTCGAAAGAGCAGTACTCGTCTCGAGAGTGTTGCGAAGCTTCGCGATCGTGAATTTTGAGTGAGATCTGAGGAAAAGAGGACTATCTGTATCTCTCTCTCTCTCTCTCTCTCTCTCTCCTTAATTCGGAAACGCACTCGAGTTCCATGGCTGCTTAGAATTCGCCGATGTTGACGGAACACTCAGCGGCACGTGTCACGTAGCTCGATGTAACTTCTTCCTACGATGTAACAGCATTTCGAATGTCGTGATATAGAGCAAACCGTTAGCTCTTTACGTCAACTTCCTGAGGACTTTGGTGTGTTTCTACGTAAGCAACTATGTTTAAACCAAATGCAACGTGTGTTACGTATAAAGTGTTATAACGTTGATAATGGCTGGCATACGCATTCCTGCGTCGTAATACGTAAGAAAGTTTTAGATAGAGAGCTAATCTGGAACTAACTCGAACGATCGAAAGGGTTATATGAAGGAAGGGTAAGAGAGGACGGGGTTATAACTCTCTACACGTCTTAAGCTTCTAAAGTTTTCAATACATCTCTTTCGCTCGAACGCTTTTCTATAAACTTCAACTTCTATTTCGATGTATGCTACCCTTCTTGTCGGTACATTTCGTAATATTTAATAGTTATAGTCCGCTTACGATTCATTTTTCATTTTTAATTACAGATTTTCATCGTACGAATTATAACGAAATAAATTTTAATAATATTCCTAGAGTTATTATTTAAATAGGAAATGACAAAAGAGAAAGGAAAAGATAAAGAAAATTCTTTGCTTTCAAAAGGAAACGAATATAATGAAATTTCTTAGTCTAATAATTTCGATAATTCTCGAAGAGAGAGAGAGAGAGAGAGAGAGAGATCGAAGCTTTTGACATAGAATGGTTCTCAAGTACGCTAGAGACAAAGAAAGGGATCCCTTTCGATGAGGCAATTAAATCAAAAGATTAGATTGCCAGTTACTAATTTTAGAAGGAGATCAATGTTGAAAAGCTACCAATGCTTTATCGACGGGAAGAAATATCGTTCCTCCCTTTCATCGGCTCCACGAATGTCTATCGTTTAAAGGGCATCGATTTATCTCTGAAATTTTCATTGAATCGTTTAATACATAATATAAATGTGTAGTAGATATTCGTGGAAAAAAAATTTTAATGATTCAGACGTCTACGACCGATAGAATATTTCTTTTGTTTTCTTTCTTTCCTTTTTTTACTTTTCTTCTTCTTCTTATCCATCGAATAAAACGAAATTGTTCGCATTCGTTATGTGGTCGATCGACGTAGTAATCGGGACAATCAATTAATCGCGTTAGAATTTTTTTTCTTTTCTTTTTCTTTTCTTTTTTCTCTTTTTATTTTTTATCGACACGATTTGGGATTAAAATTGAAAATAAAAAAAAAAGAAAAGAAAGAAAAAAGAAAAAAATCGAATCTCGAATCTCGGAAACGCGCAAGAACGGGGAACGCTCTTTTCGCTCGAGTGAAATAAATCCGATCAAAAAAAAAAAAAAAGAAAGAAAGAAAGAAAGAAAAAGAACAAGAGAGAAAGAAAAGAGAAACGTATGCCTGGGGATTCGTACGAAAATCGTTTGAGTAAAGAAGACGAGGCGAAAGGGATGAAACGATTAAAATTGTTGGTCGATCGGTGATAATAGAATCAGAGTGAATCGGGCCAATGATGGAACAAAATAAAGAAATGAAAAAAGAAATTAAAGGGAGAGTAAAAAAGGAGAGAGAGAGAGAGAGAGAGAGAGAAAGAGAGATGGGAAAAAAGGAAAAGAGAAACAAGGAATTGCGAAACGAAACAAACGAAGAAAAAAAAAGAAAGAAATGAGAGAGAGAGAGAGGGGGGGGGAAGGAAGAAGAAATTAAAAAAATAAAAGAAAAGAAAATAAAATAAAAAAAAAAAGGAAAAATCGTATTTAATCGAAAGGAGATAGTCCTTTGTTCCCTCGAGAAGTCGGATAAATCACGAACGATTAAAGGAAACCCTGGGCGTCGAACGACCAGCCAGGACAATACTTTTTAAGCAATTCCTCCTTCCGTTAAAGACCACCATTTAAAAAGGAATACGAATGGAACCCGAAGCGAGCTATTAGCATTCGTTTATTTTCGATGAGCCGAGTTAGAGGATGGGAATATTTCCGATCTTTCCTTTGGATCGTTTCAAAGGTTCTATCTCGTAGTAGTACCATAGGCTCGTCGTTTCTCTCTGTTTCTCTCTCTCTCTCTCTCTTTAAGTTCAGGTGGTAATTGGTGAAAATGGTATAACGAGCTTACAATACTGTCTATATATATTCGTGGCCTGAGGCCTGAAATTTTTTCCTAACAAGAGAGAAAGAGAGAGAGAGAGAGAGAGATAATTGTGTCGATTTCAAAAGAATTTTCTTCGTTCGTCAAAAATTCGATGATTTCTTTTTTCTTTCTTTCTTTCTTTTCTTTTCTTTTTGTCTTCTTTCGAAAAGATTCGATTTGAATTGACGTCTATCGTGTTTTATTGATTTATTAATATCGTACTTCCCATCGTTCTAATAATAACATCAACGTGGTCGTTGCGTCGATACGATCGATCGATCGATATATTACAAAAATCGTATTAAATATACCTATATTGGAAAAGGGAGAGAGAAATGGAAAAAGAAGAGGAAGAAGAAAAAAGGGAATTTCTGGAAGATCGTAAATAATCGTTTAGCAATTCTAAGGATAGTTCGAAATAATTTGAGAGACGTTCGGAACGATTGAATTTCCGTCGTTTCGTCATCGTCGTCGTCCTCCTTCTTCTTCTTCTTCTTCTCCTTCTCATCTTGCTGCTGATGCTGCTGCTTTTACTATTGCTGCTGCTGCTGCTGCTGCTGCTGCTGCTGGTATTCGAAGTAAATGGAATCAGGACATCGCGGCACGACTTATCGATTTGCGAGAAACGTAATTCGTCGGAATAGTTAATTATTGATTCTGTAATAGTTTGTTCGATGTTTCTAAAAGGTATAAGAACGCATTCGATCGATATAAAATTTCCTCTCTCTCTCTCTTGCTCTTTCTTTAGAATTTCATTCGAAATAGGGAATGCGAATAATCATGGAAACGTGTAACGGAAGTCGATCTAGAACAGGCTGGACTTAGAAATCGCTTCTTCCAATCTGTGTCTCATAAATCAATTATTGATTACCGTACGAAGGGATTGCTGCAATTGAAGGGAGTTAAACAGAAAGAGAGAGAGATATATAGATAGATAGATAGATAGATAGATAGATAGATAGATAGAGGAGTTATGTAGAGTAGAAAAAGAGATGTTTCGTCGCATCGTAGCTTTTATTAGTCATATGCATACGTATATCGAATTTCTGAATTTCTATCGATTCGAATCGATGGTATGAGGAAAATGAATGTTCTCTATGTTCCCTATGAGGATCATAGGGTTGATTCCAATGGGAACACGCGACGATCGACGATGAATTAAATATCCGATGTATCCTAGCGAATTCCTTTGACCCGTAAGCAAGTAACTACGTTTAATATGATCAATAGCGAAAGCGTATTAGCGACAAATTATTCTAACCGAAATCTCTTAATGAATTTACATGTAGATTACATCTGAGATATGTACACACACATATGTATATAAATATGAATATGTATATACGCGAAGCTGATCGAATTCATTTCTAAAAATATTTGTAGTATCGAGTAAAACGTATTTATCTTCTTATTATTATTTTTCTTCTTCTCTTCTTCTTCTTTTTCTTCTTCTTCTTCTTCTTGTTCTTATTCTTTGAAAAAAAAAAAAAGTTGAAAGAAGAAATTGCAGGAAGGAAACTTTTCTTTCTTTTCACGTAGTCGAGATCCCTACACAATAATTCCATTCGATCGGCGGGAGGCAACTAACTCTTACTAAGCTTGGAAATTCGACGAAGCCCGGGGAAAACGTGTTAGACGTTTCATTGATTAAAATACGAACCTAATTCCGGAATTTTCTTGGTTTGAATCTCGCATTCGCGAATCAGCGATGGATGAAAACATGCGCCTCAAGGTCTCTTCTCCCCTTCCAATTTGCGTATTTCTCTCTCTCTCTCTCTCTCTCTCTCTCTCTCTCTCTCTCTTTATATATATATATATATATATATATATATATATATATCTTCCTGTTGTTTGATTCGACGCGTAATTCTCATAAAAGCACTTCGATTATCCAATGGCGGAAAAGAGAACACGATATACAGGTATAGAGAGAGAAAGAGAAAGATAGATAGATAGATAGATAGAGAGAGAGAGAGAGAGAGAACTATATGTTTGGTATTGGTTTCCAACGCAAGTACTACTTACTCGTTGGATGCTATGCTGGTATTCGACGGATGTAAAATTCAGGTTCGATTCGTCGTCGCTGTGTCATACGAGAGAGGGAGAGAGACAGAGAGAGAGAGTCGCGTTTACTACGTTCGATGTTGTTTGCGTTCTGATTGGAGCATTGTACGAGAGTAAATTGACATCCGAACTGCGTTACCGCGTACCTAACTCACAGTTGCAATTGCCGTTTGTAAGAGGTCATACAGCTTTTGGTTACAACATGGTTTATACGTTCCTTCGATAGGACGCGAATCTTCGGAAAATCCGATGATAGAATCGTACGATAGAAAATTTCGTTGGGAGCATCGTCGAATTTGATAGTAGTACCCATGAAAAACAATCTGATACACAAAACACATAGTCATGTACGTGCATACAAGTACATATATTTTATATTATATCTATCGTATACTCGTATGTATATACGTACGCATATATACGTACGTTTTCGTAATTTGCTATGTTCTATCTTTAAAACGGCAACCTATCGTTTTTGTCGAGAAACAGAGAGAGAGAGAGATAGAGAGAGAGAGAGAGAGAGAGAGAGAGAGAGAGAGAGAGGACAACATCGCGATGGTAAAGTTTAGTCCGATCACACACGGACACCTGCGTTCTCGCGGATCATCCTTTGATTTATACGCAGAGCCGCATTTGTTTCGTTCAATTCTACGCGTATCGCGTTCTACGTATGTACGTACGTATGTATGTACATATGTATATACGTACATACGTATGTACGTATATATGTATCTATGTATGCATGCATACGTGTACGATCTTTTCTGTAACACGATTGCTTAACGAGGATTTCATCATTTCTTCATTTTCTTTTTTTTTGTGTTTTTTTTTGTTTTTTTTTTTTTTAATTTATTTCTTTTCCTTTCCCATTTTTTGTTTCTCTTCAACTTTCCCGATTATACATTCATTTTATTTACTGGTTTATTTACTTATTTTATTATATTACTCATTTTATTTGATGGACGTAACGTATCACTTTATAAGAACCTACTGGAAAACTTGGATTTCGCGATAGGATACATATATGTAATCTACACGTACATATATATATATATATTTAACTAATCGTTGAAAGTACTCACATATATATATATATATATATATATATATATATATATATATGTTTAACTAATCGTTGAAAGTACTCGTATCAATGCTCTTGTGAAAAAAAGAAAATCTCTCTACTTCAGCTCGAAGAGAAACGAAATAGAACGATATAAGTAACAAAGATAGAAAGAAAGAGAGAGTGTGTGTGAGAGAGAGAAAGAGAGAAAGAGAGAGAGAGAGAGACATAGGATAGGGGTTTATTCTCGTAGAAAACGTGTAGAAGCGCGCGCGCAAGTGATCGTGATCGAGACGTATATCGAGTCCGATCACGAAGCGTCGTTCGCTCCTTGTCGACCACCCTAAAAATCTGTTCCTGACGTGGTTCGTGATCGCCCAGCTAGAAATCGTTTTTCTCGCCCCCTCCTCCTCCTCCTCCCCCATTGCTACCCACCCTATGTTACTCCTAGCTTTCGTAAAAAGCGAAGAAAAGGAAGAATGTAAGTACTACATACGTCTAAGAATACGAATGGCGGATGGTTAGAAGAAATTGCCGTTACCGGAATGATCGTCTTACGAATTGGATTCTTTGATAAATATAATAATAGCGATTTATTTCGTTTCGCCCATGTCGAAACTGATCCAATTTAAATGAGAATAGTTCGTTTTTATTTTATGCGAATGATTATGAAATTTACATTTTATGAAATTCAAATGAGAATATTCTTGTTTATTTTTATTTCATAAAAGTTACGTGTAAATGAGGGTAACCGAGAGGAAAGAAGAGAAAAGGAAAAAAAAAAAAGAAAAAGAAAAAAAGAAAATGAGATTCATTTTCGTCTCTTGCTCTCTTGCTCTCTTGCAGGAAAAGAATTTATTTCTTCTTTCATTCTTCTTTATTCCTCTTTTTTTTATCTTTCTATTTTTTCTCTTTTTTTTTTTTTTTTTTTTTTTTTTTTTTTTAATTATTTATTTGTTTATTTCTTCTTATCATATAGTTCATTGCGAGTATCTACTCTCCATGTCTGAGTATAGAAAGGTCTTAACTACTTAAAGACGCAGCAAATTTATAGATTCATCACTTCCACTCATCGATCTATACAAATTTATCTAATTGGATAGATTTCTTGCTTTCTTATTTATCCGTTTAATTTATCTTTTGTTTTCAAAAAAAAAAAAAAACAAAAAAAGAAACGAGAAAAGGCTTTCATTTGTTTCTTAAGAAAATCCTTATTAGTCGTTTAATCACGTAGTACGATCCATTCGAAAATCCACAAAGTTTGATCTATAAAACGAATCAATAAAGAAGCTCTAGAGTCACATAGTACAGATGAGAACTCGAGAATGCCGTGTGAAAATTCGATCAAACGTATCCATCGAGTTGTCAGAAATTTGATTTCTTTCGGTTACGCACGGCGCATACAAAACGTCCTTGTCGTTTTCGAAACGAGAACGAGACGTTGGAAATCACTACGAGCTATCGACGTCGACGTGTCACGAACATTCTTTCTCTCTCTCTCTCATTCTTTCACTCTCATACACGTACACTTTTATACATACATATATACCACATATATATATATATATATATATATATATATATATATATATATATATATATATAGTAGATATTCAGGTAAAACACGTTCGTTTAAGAGTAGATATACGTATATAAGTATATATGTGTTAGTGTACGAGACACGCGTGTTCTGGCTAGTCCGCATCATCGTCTGCATTCAATGTTCGTTTCGTTCGAAGGGAAAAAGAAAAAGAAAAAACAGAGAGAAAGAGTAAAAGAAAGAAAGAAAGAAAGAGAGAGAGAGAGAGAGAGAGAGAGAGAGAGAGAGAGAGAGAGAGAGAGAGAGAAAAGGGATGGGATGTGGACGAAAGGGTAAATTCAACGTAACTCACCGACGAAACACATCCGTGATCGAAGACGTTCGCATTTAGAGAACGATTCGAACGTACGAATAGCTGGGACATCCCTCTCTCTTCGAATGGGTGGTGTATATGTATGCATGCATGCATGCATACATGCATGTATGTATGTATGTATGTACGTATAAAATTTAACCTTTGCTATCTATTTTTCCCCTCTTTCTCCGACTTCTTCGCGATTTGTATTCGACGCCATAACGTTCTTCCACCCTCTCACCACCCCCTCTCCATCTTTCTTTCTCTCTCTTTTTCTTTCGTCGTCCTCGTTTCTGGATCAACCGTAACGTGTCGAGTATCTCTCTCTCTTTCTCTCTCTCTCTCTCTCTCTCTTTCTATTTTCTTCTCTCTTTATCTTTCAGATTTCTGGAGGATAAGTCCTCTCTTTTCATTTTTCTCGACCTCTCTTTATTTCTTTCTCTCTTTTTCGCATCTTGTAGCGTTACTACTACGTACGATGCATTTCTTTCTTCCACTACTAGATAATCTCTCTCTCTCTCTCTCTCTCTCTCCTTCTCTCTTTTTTCTCTTTATCTTCTTTTTCTTTTCTCTTCTTCTTTTTTCTTCGAGATCATACATGGATTATACTGTAGAATCTATTCGAAACTATTTTCATCATTCAATTTAGATTTATTTATTTTATTCTTAATACTTTTTGATAATTTCTATACTTTTAATTTACGTACGTATACAGTATACACATGGCCGATCTTACGCCAACTCGTATTACTCTATTTCGTTCTCCACATAATAATCTCATGTTTCTATCCATCTTCTTTCTTTCCCGTCTGTTTATTCTGTATATACGGTTAAACGAATCATTTCATTCTATTTTGTCATTCAAGTTATATATTTTCTACTTCGTCAAAGAGTTACACACACACACACACATATATATATATATATATGCGTATATGAACACAATACTTATATTATGAGTGTAATATAGAGGAGAAAAGGAAAGAAAAGAAAAGAAAAAAGAAACGAGAGAGAAAGACAGAGAGTCTCTCGCATTTCATTCTATGACGACGTAAGCGTCTTTACCTTCTCTTTTTCATGTCAGTCCCCATCTCTCTCCTTTCCTCTCCATCTTTCTCTCTTTTTCGTTTAAATTAGACCGACCGACCGACCGACCGACCGACCGGCCGACGTTGTAGTAGTGAATTCCTCTTTACGTCGCACTTATATTTTCGCCAATGTAAACATCTCGTAAAGAAGAGAGCTTCGCACGCTTCTTATATTTTTACACGACCCTCTCGCTCTTTTTAAGATAATTTTAAAAGTGGCTCGTTAATAAAAATCTTTCGTCTCTCTCTCTCTCTCTCTCTCTCTCTTGATCTCTCTCCGTTTGTCTCTCTTTTTCCCTCTTTCTCTCTGTAACTCTCTCTCGTAATATTTTTCTTGCATTTTTCCTTCCTTTGTCCTTAGCACAACCCTCTTCCCTTATTCCCTGTTTCTACCTTTTTTTCTTGTTTTACCTCGTGACACTCTAAGACAACCCTCTTTAATTCATTCTTCATTTCTACCCCCGAAATTCTCCGTAGAATTAATGCCATCATGAAAATTATTCTTTTCTTTCTCTTCTCTTCTCTTCTCTTCTCTTCTCTTCTCTTCTCTTTTCTTTTCTTTTCTTTTCTTCTCAGGGTTTTTGTTTAAATGTTATATATATATATATATATATATAACAATTATATTTATATATATATATTAATGAAAAAAGAAAAAAAAAAGAGAAAGATAAATAGATAGAGAGAGTACAAGTACCATCTATCTATCTGTCTATCTATCTATCTATCTATCCACCTATATGAGAGAAAGAGAGAATAGACATTAAGATTCGAAACTGATTGATTCAACTTCTAACAACGCGTGCCGACGTAAGGAGGAATAGCTTCGGTGGTGTCTCAGAGTAATTTTGAATCTGTATGCAGCCGAAGAGAGAAATCCACGAGGCAATAACGCTCGCGTATTATTATGCAGATTACAAGCCTAGCGGTGGTATTAGTTCGTTATCGTACCTACATCTTGAATAACCATCTCTGTCTCTCCCACGAAGACGTTCTCTCTATCTCTATCTCCTTTTCTCTATCCTTCTCTCTCTCTCTTTGTTTGAGATGGTGAGAAGAATAATAAAAGAAAAAAGAAAGAAAGAAAGATGATCGAGATCAGAATTTACGTACGTTATTATCCTCTTCGTATTTTATATATGAATTATTTCTACAAATAATTTTTCATCGATTCTATCTATGAAAAATTATAATCTATTATAATTATCTCTGTTCTCTTTCTCTCTTCCTTTTTTTTCTTCGGCTCGAAGTGATAAAAAGGAATATAAAAAAGGGAAACAATTGGAAACAGCATTTATATATATATATACATGTATATTTTTTAACAGATTTGTCATCTTCTTTCTTTATTTATTCCCTTTCTTTCTTTTCTTTTTTTTATTGATCGATCGCATCAATCTCTCGAAATCGTAAAAGGAAAATTTTCTAGATTCAAAAATTGCATATCATGCGAGTAAAGGAAAGAAAATCGCGATTGGAAAGAGAAAAAGGGACTGATCGTAGTTGATCAAAAATGATGGTTACATGAAAAAGTAAAAAAAAAAGGTAGTAAAGAGTGAGAGAGAGAGAGAGAGAGAGAGACAGAGAGAAAAGAAAAGAAAAAAGGAAAATATGGCTCAAGGCTAAAGGAGTTTTCCTTCACGAGCCAGGGGACGCGGGAATTAATTAAGGTCGCGGTCCGTGTTATCGACACGCTCTTTCACGTTTATTTCACGGTATATGGTTCTCAGTGTCGTGGAAATTTTCGAAAGGGGAAGGGACAAAGGTCTCCGACGCATTATCGATCGTACGTTATATCGGTAATCGAATGTGCCAACCGACGACGCGAGACACGTCGAGCGAGAAACACAGAGCTCGTCAACGGAGCGCGATCTCTTTTACGTAGATCGCTCGATTATCATTGATCCTCGATATCGCTCTAACATCGCTCTCATGATCGTCTCGTGAAGGGTGCATTTTTTCTGCTTCTTTTTTTTCTTTTTTTTATATATATATATATAAGGTTTTTCTCCGTGCGCCCGCGGTGATCCTTTGTAAGCAAAGACGAAACATCCACGCTATTTTTGTCGATGGTAATTAAAAAAAAAAAAATAACCATTGATTAATTCATTTATTTTTAATTACTTTCTTCTTTATATATATATATATAATGTTTTATTTTCGTCTCGAAGCTTCTTCTTTTTTGTCTATTTTTTTTTTCGTTTTTTTAATAAGGTTTTTCTGCGTGCACTCGCGGTGATCCTTTTATAAGCAAAGACGAAACATCCACGTCGTTTTTATCGATGGCAATTTTTATAAAAAAGATAAATAAATAAATAAAAATAATTGATTAATTCATTTATTTTTAATTACTTTCTTCTTTATTTTTATATATATATATATAGCTCGTACTGTGTATAATAATCTGCGATACTTTGTGAAAAACGTACGACGCGATCGAATAGTCGATAATTTTGTTCGTTGATGAAATTGAGAGATAAGACAATCGAATCGTTTCAATTCTTTTAATCTTACTTCGTCTTTTTCCGAGATTTTTATTCTCGACGTGTTAAGCCATAAAGATTCGCGCGGAATCGATGGAAATTTACCAGGAAGGAATGCCGAGTTAAAACTAAGAATCTTCAGAGATTATATGAAAACTTAACGTTTGATTGAGTTTAATGCCCCTCGGATATCGTGTAGAACTTCTCTCAAGTATGTACTCCCTCCTATCGGTATAAACTTCGTTACCAAAGTTATCTCATATTCCTCATATTCGTTTCGGTGGCTTTAATTAATAAGACGAAACCCGAAAGACGAGATTTTCCTTCTTAGTCTCTCGAAATAATTTTAAAGCTATTCGTTAGAATCTTTATGAAAAATTTTTTAAAATTCGCCAAATTTCGATGCAACGATTTTTTTTTTTTCGATTTTTTTCATAGGAAAATTTTCTCTCTCATTTAACAAAAATACGCATAACGTTTAAATTAATCGTAATAATTATGTTCGAAGAATAATTCTCGAGAGAAAAGAATTTTGTCCAACGGATCGTTCTTCAAATTTTTTAATCGTTAAAAGAAAAACAATTATCTCTTCTCGGAGGTATATATGTATATATTTATATATATTTCTTTTTAGGACAATGAAAAAATTGTAAGAACGATCCGTTAGACAAAATTTTTTTCTCGAATTATATATACACACACACACACACGCATAGACACATACGTCTATTTATTTACTTTCTTTAAGGCTTGCAATTATAGAGAAAATAATTTTTATATAATTCGAAATATTTCGAAATGAAATCTGTCTATGATTTAAATCATTTCCATAGTTATCGGTACATTTGAATCTTTACAACGTATATATATATTATATATATATATATATATATATATATATATATATATATATAAGGAAAATATTACTTTAGCGTCTTTTATATTTCGTTGAAACGTTCAAATAGAATATACATTTAGTAGAGAAAAAGGTCAAACCCATTAAATGACATTACGAATGAAGGGAAACAGGACATGAAACGCGCGGGAGATCGAGTTATAGTATAAGATAAAAAAATATCACGAAGCTTGGAAGAAAAACGGGTTGGTTCTAACGTTGAACGTGAAAAGCTTTTAAAGGTTCATCGAGTTGGCATCGCTTGATTCATCTCTCGATAGATTGTAATTGGATCCTGTAGGTAAGGAGAGAAGGAAAAGAGTAGAAATGAGAGAACGAGAGAGAGAGAGAGAGAGAGAGAGAGAGAGAGAGAGAAAAGGAAAAGGAAACAGACAAAGAATTTTCTAAGAATATCCCATCGCGACAAATGGACAAGCCATGAAATGTCACGATCTATATATCGTGGGTGTAAAGTCACTCGAATCAGAGGAACTTGTAAAACGATCATTGGAAATATTTTAAGAGCTTGAACTTTCGCCCTTTTATACGTGCGACTGTTTCCTATTAGGATAGACAAATTTGTGATGGTTATAAATATCTCTTAGAATTAAAAAAAGAAAAAAAAAAGAACGGGAGAGAGAGTGAGAGAATGGGAAAAAAGGACGAGCAAAAAAAGGAAAGGTCAAATTGGTATGATAGTGCAAGAATAATTGATAATAACTACGATATTTTCGAACGATACCTTTTCCTATGAAATAATTACGATAATCGCAATTATTGCGGATTATCAAACGAAGGAAAGAAAGAAAAAAAACAAAGAAAGATTGTACTCACAAATATACTCGCATTTGAAGGAATTAGGTTAGATTGATATTTCCATTGGAATCGTTCTAACAATTTGCGTTCCTTGGCTATTGAATTGGTACGTGCCCGACCTATGCTCCCGATTTACCGGGGTCAGTTTATTAACAACGTTTAATTAACGTCAGTAGACACGCTCGCTTGTGTAATCAGTGACAAACTGATATAGATATAGATATAGATATAGATATAGATATAGATATAGATATAGATATAGATATATAGATATATAGATATAGATGTAAATGTAGATGTAGATATAGATATATACATATATGTATGTATATATGTATATATCGTATATATGAATATTACTATAGTGTTCCAGTTGTCTTGATGAGATGAGGATACGTGGAAAGCGTGGGAGAAAACCAGACAGAAAGAGAGAGAGAGAGAGAGAGAGAGAGAGATGACAAGAGAAAGGTAGATACCCCCTTAAACGACGAGTCGCTTATTTTAGCAAGTGCCTGTGCTAAACTTTGCCAAGATTTAATGTGCCACCAAACGAGCTGCCATCGTATAGTCGAGTATGGCTTTTATGTAGGGCAATCGATAGCATCGCACATGCATTGTTTATCTCCTTCTCTCTCTCTCTCTCTCTCTCTCTTTCTCCCATCTATCTATTATATCTATCTATCTATCTATCTATCTATCTATCTATCTATCTATCTATCTATCTATCTATATCTATCTATCTATCTCTTTAGCTATGTAATATCCATCTCGCTCGCTTCAACCTCGTATTCGGCAAACCTTCTCATCTTTCATACCTGTCGGTACATACGACGATCCGCGCGCTAATTAATTACTTTGGCATCGATTTCAAATAGGCTTGTAAAGTAGCAGGGAGTGGATTTGGGAAGTCTGAGGGAAGCCTATTCTCATTGTACTCTCATCGTCATTTCATTCAAAAATCATTATCGATCGTTCTATCCGTCCCTCTTGTTTCTCTTCTTCCGTTTCTTTTTTCTCTTTGTTTCATTTTTCTCTTCTTTCTCATTATCGAAACGAACGATAAGTCGAATTATTTTTCTCGATGATTTATTTCTTTTTATTTCGGACTTTTTTTTCTTTATACGTTTCCTTTATATATATTATATCTTAATATATATATTATTTATATTTATATATAAATAAAAAATATATATATATAAATAATACAAACCTCTATACATTTCCACGAATCGTTACGTCCGATCGAACGGACGTCCCGATCGCATCTCATTGAAAGGGTGAGTTAGGAACGGTGACGCGAGGTGATGGGGATGGTAGTTGGTAGGGAGAGGGCGTACGATCGGGTGTGGGATCCTACGTCGAAATTCGAAAGTACGGATTTAGTAACAAGGTTTCCACGGGATGGACCCGATGTAGCTCGCTAATTAAGTGCGAGCTCCAAACAGCTCGGCACAAAGCGCGGTATGTATGTACGTACGTACGTACGTACGTATGTATGTATTTGCGAATATTCCTACTCCTGGTTGCTCTCGTTATTATGCATATTAATTAATTGGATGCGAGTTGTCGGGGTGGGGGTGAAGGGTAAAGGGTGAAGATGGTGGATAGAGGGGTACCGAGTTGGTGACACTCGGGTACAATCGTCGTAATTGGAGAAGCAGCTATGTAGTTGGTGTTCGAAGAAAAGTCACCCCTTTCCTCAACGTTCTGTTACAAATAAATGTGCCATTGACCGTTCTTACGACGTATTATATTATTTATCAGACGTTTCTTACTCGAATTAGAAACTTGACGAAACCAATTTCGATCGAGTATGATTCTCTTCCTCTCTCTCTCTCTCTCTCTCTCTTTGTTTATTTTTTATTTTGTCTTTATTTTCTCTTTCACCCCGACGTTCTTCAACGTTCTTAAAACATACGTATTATACGCTCGCCTATGTGTTTAACGTCAAACGATCGATTCATTTTAACGCGATGATTGTAATAATTTTCATTTGTTTCAAATGTGAATTATCTCGAATGATTAGATAGTCGTTACGTAGACGTATCGAAGAAACATTTTTACACCTCTCTCTCTCTCTCTCTCTCTCTCTCTCTCTCTTTCGATTTTTCTGTTTCTTTTTCGTTTCTTTGTTTGTTTGTTTTTTTTCCTCTCTCTCCTTTCTCGTTTTTCTTTCTTTTCCTTTTCCCCCAACACCAACGAACGCAACAAGTTATTTTTTCTCTCGCCTCGATGAATCGAGCACGGATCGAAAGCACGGAGTTTAAACAAGCATGGGATTTATCTTGCGCGAGTGAACGACCGAGTTAATGCCGTCGGCCTCGGCCAACGAATAAAATCGATTTCCGGTTGGCAGAGTAGTTCTGATTGCAGAGAGTAGCCTGCCCCTCTCTCTCTCTCTCTCTCTCTCTCTCTCTCTCTCCACCCTCTTTTGCTACTAACCCACCCCCCAAACTCGTATAAGCACGCACCGATGTGCACACCTCCATTTACAGCGTGTACATATCATAATTAAACTCGCGAGTGTAAAGTACCTCGGATAGCTCTCTATACCGCATCACTGCAGGACACAGAAGAGAGAAAGAGAGAGATAGAGAGAGATGGAGAGATAGAAAGAGATAGATAGATAGATAGAGAGAGAGAGAGAGAGAGAGAGAAGCGGTATGTTCTCGCGCGTGTATTCGCTTCTCTGATCCGACGGGAGAATTAATTAACCGAGCGTACGCGAACTCACATCGGCTGCTACGTGCTTCCTTTGGTTTTAGCAATATTGCTTTTCCATACATCCGTTCTGATCCTTTGCTCTGATCGTTGCCCTTTGTTTTCTTCTTCTTCTTCTTCTTCTTCTTCTTCTTCCTCTTGTTGTTGTTGTCGTTGTTGTTATTGTCGTTGTTGTTGTAGTTGTAGTTGTTATTGCAAAATGGAAAATCATTTTGAGATAGACGTTCATTCCTATTCGTGGATATTATGCCTCGTCGCGTCTCGTTGGGATTTGAAGGATTTAGATAAAAAGAAAGAGAGAGAGAGAGAGAGAGAGAGAGAGAGAGAGAGAGAGAGAGAGAGAGAGAGAGAGAGAGAGAGCAAGAGAATACCCCAAGAGACAAGAATAATTTTCTTTCGTTCGACTTCCTTCTTTGTTCCTCTTCATCTTGTTCTAGTTCATTTTATTCTTTTTCCTATTATTCTCTCTCAAACGAGAAGAGAGTCCCTCGAAACGATGGATTCTTTTGTTAAATTGATATACAGAACCGTCGTTATCTAACATCTCGTAAACACTAACGATAGACTAATCGACCTCGTTTAACAAACGTTCGTTCTTTTCTTTTCTTTCCTTTTTTTTTGTCCTTTTTTTCTTCTTTTTTTTCCTCTCTTTTTTTCTCCTCCTCAAGGTCTATCAAGTCGTGCACCACTTGAAAAGTTAGCTCTCTGTCCTTGCTCCCGTTTCTTCTTCACGACGACGAAGCCAATTCAATCCTTTCCACGTAATCGATTACATGCGGTAAACAACGTAGTTAAAATAAAACCTTCCTTCTCGATCTCTTCAAAGGATCGTACGTTAGATCTTCTTACGTAGTTTCGAACGAATGACGTAGGAAAGTGGTTAAAGGCCAACCAAGCTGTTAGCGCATCTCGCTTATCTCCGGACACGTACAAACACACCCATGACGTGAATATACACGAATAAACACACTCTCAAAAAACACATACACGTACGCATCTATGTATATATATGTAACCCCTTTCCTTCGCTCATCCGTGTCTCTATCCTTCTACCTTTTCATCCCCCTGTTCTTTGAGCCTGTTTGACCCCACGCCCTAAATATTCTCTCTCTCTCCCTCTTTCCCCTACTGGGCGAACCGAGCACATTACACATCCGAAGCACATTAAATTTCCCGGGAGATATTTCGAACGACGTTTTCCAGATTTTTATACGCCCCGTTCAATTCGTTTTGCGCCCCTACAATCTCCTTCGGGCTAGGCCAGACGATATTCCTCCCTTTCTTTTCTTTTTGCATTCCTTCTTTCTTCATTTCATGTTTCTCTCTCTCTCTCTCTCTCTCTCTCTGTCTGGCTCTTTTTTCTTTTTTTTTCTTTGTTCTTTTCTTTTGTTTTTTTTTTCTTCCTGTCTCTTCTTTTTTTTAAATTTGTTTTATTTTATCGTCCTACCGAGGACAAATCGTTTCGTTCGCTTTTCTACTCTGGTTTTTTTCTTTTTTTAATGGCTAAGAGCTCGTAATTAAAAGAACAATCGATTCTCTCTCTTTCTCTCTCTCTCTCTCTCTCTCGAACGTCTGGTAATTATACTCCCCTTCGAAAATGTCATTAAGATACTAATGGAAATGAGTTCGACAAATTTTCTTTTACGATCGAGCAATTTTCAAAAATTTCTAAAAGTAAATAAAGTATTAAACGGGAGCGTTTTAAAACGTGATCAATTTTCGATTACGTATTTTACTGCGCGGTTTATACAATATAATACCTATATATGAAATATGCATAAAGAAATTTTCCATTGAAATTCCAAAGGAGATATCAGCTCTCTCTCTCTCTCTCTCTCCCTTTCGTGCGTTCGTAAAATAACAAACACGAAAAAAGAGTGGCAAACTTATCGTTCGATATATATATATATTTTTTTCTTTTTCTTTTTGTGACACCCTGTACATCCGCTTACGAATACAGTAGTCATCGCTCGTAGGAGGATACACAGCCTCCGGGACACGTTTTATCCCGTCGGAAAGATGACTCGGGGCTTTTGGACGTAAATTTACGGGGATGTTTTCGTGAAACGATTCGTAGGGGGATTGCACGGCAAATTCCAAGGTTCCTCTCATCTCGTGATCTATCGTATTTTCATCTTTATCGCATTTCTTCTTCTTCTTCGTCTTCTTCTTCGTCTTCTTCTTCTTCTTCGTCTTCGTCTTCGTCTTCGTCTTCGTCTTCGTCTTCGTCTTCGTCTTCGTCTTCGTCTTCTCCTTCTCCTTCTCCTTTTTCTTCTTCTTCTTTTTTATGATATTAAACTGCAAAGAAAAATAAAAGTAAAAATAAAACATTCGTAACACGTACGATAGATCAACGCAAATATCAAATATAGCTGCTGCTCCATATCGAATCGATTTTTAATATATATATATTTATATTTTTTTAATTACATATTATTATTCTCTCTCTCTCTTTCTTTTCTCCCTAATTTCTCCTGTAATAGCAATAACGTTTCATAAAAGTCTTCGATGAAAAAAATAAAGAAAAATCTGGGTTACATCTTTGTAGAGAAAAAATTTTCCATTTTCTTTTCTTTCTTTTCTTTAAGTTTCAAACTTTTTCAACGTTCTACGCGAATCTTTCTTATTTTCTATCTTTCTCCTTCGTTTCTATCTTCCCTCTCTCTCTCTTTTCTTTTTTTTTTTTTTTTTTTTAATTCAAATCTCGTCGTTCCGTTATCCACCTTTCTTCCTTCCTTTCCTTGTTTAATCCGCGTAATTGCGGTCTACGCAAAAGCCACGGAATTTCATTCGCTGCACAACTCGGCGAAGCCATTTTGACGGTCCGCGGTTAGTACATGATTTCGAACGGACTCGTGTCTCTCTCTCTCTCTCTCTCTCTCTTTCTTTCTCTCTATTTCTCTGTTTCTCTCTCTCCCCTTAAATTTCTCAAATGCTTTCGAAATTTCATGACGTCCTTGTAACGTGTGACGTTACGATAGGCTTTATATCTCTCGAAGAGCATACCGTTTAAATGTAAGTACTGAAGTACTACTTAACTAACTCTCCTGAGTTTATACGTAACATTATCGATTTTACAATCGATTTATTCGATCAAATTTATTCTTCGATATTATTGATCATTAATAAAATTTCTGTCCATTCCGATTTATACTATTTCATGATTTCGTTATTAATTTTTTTTTTTTTTTTTCACGTATATCTATAGAACGTCGAACATTTACGAACGTCTCGAACGTCTCGAACATAGAGCACAAGTTCGCACGAGAAAGAGGGGCACAAACTTTGCGTTGCACTTCGACAAAGTTACATTTATCTTGGCTATAGCTTTGCAATTAAGTACGCAACTCTCTGGGAAGATAAAGACGGCAAGTTTAAACGTTCGGAACTCTCCCTCTCTTTCTCTCTCTCTCTCTCACTCACTCTCTGTTTCTCTTTCTCGTTCCTTAGGATTGTTTTCATCTTTGTAGGATCTATCAAGTTTGCTAGAGAATTCATGCTTGAAATCAAGATATTTCTATGTACGCACGTACATTTTATTGTATCGTATCGATCTATGTACAGTTTGAAGTTTGATCGGAAACTTCTTTTACTTCTTCTTTTTTCTCTTCTTTCTCATCTTTTTTTTTTCTTTTCTTATTTTATTGATAAAGAGAGGATATATATTCGTTAATATTTTTAGAATCGTTAATATACCGATAAAAAAGAGAAAAAGAAATCGGAGAGATGAAGCAAATTGGTAGGAGAAAAATGTACCTATAAAAATTATATACATACATACATACACACATATATATATATATATATATATATATATATATGTAGAGAGAGAGAGAGATAGAGAGAGAGAGAGAGAGAGAGAGAGAGAGAAAGAGAGAGGGAATTTCTAAAAGAAAAAATTACGGTAACTCGACGCGAAAACAGAAAGAGAAAAAGAAAGAGATAGAGAAAGAGGTAGAGAGAAAAAAGAGAGATACACCGACGATATCTCAAGCATTTTCTGTGCTTTTACGCATCAGCTGATCGCTACTCGCATGGCTAAGCAACAAGTCCAACGTGGATTCTCGCGGAGTAGAATAGCGAAGCGCGAGAAGATCGAGCGCACGGTATTCGCTCGGGGAGATAATTGTAGAGAATTTGCAATTTCCACAAAGAGAGAGAGGGAGAGAAAAGGATATATATATATATATATATATATATATATATATATAGACACATACACATACACACATACACACGCACATACATAGAGAGAGAAAGAGCATTTCCATTTCTACGTGGCCTGGAGGATATGATCGCGCAGCTCTCAATTTGTGTGGGAGGTAGTACGATCATATCGGGCTTTTCCTTCCATCTTCAATCTATTCGCTTACATAAATGAATCCACTCGAACTTCTCTCTCTCTCTCTCTCTCTCTCTCTCTCTCTCTCTCTCTCTTTCTCTCAATAACCATCATTATCTTTATAATTCTTCTCTCATATAGTTGTTTCGAGGAGAAGCTGACGAACCGATAATAAAATTCGAAGATGAAAACACTAATAAAAAATGTTATAAGGGACAACGAAACTATTTACTATTCTCTTTTTCTGTCCCTATTTTAAAGAGAAAGAGAAAGAGAATGTGGAATGGAGAGATAGAACGGCGTTAAAATAGAGAATTAACATAATTTCTATTCACGTAGAGAACAGGGACTCTCCTATACTAAATGCAATGTTCAAAGCGATAAAGGAAACTTTCCTATTTCCCTCTATCCCCTCTTGATTTCCTCCATTTATTCTCTTTCTCTCTCTTTCTCTTTTTCTTTTACTTTCTCTTTCTCTTTCTTTTCTTTTCTTTTCTTTTCTTTTCTTTTCTTTTTAACTATGCCATCGTCTCTCTCATCGTCGTCGTCACCGTCGTCGTCGTCGTCGTCGTCGTCGTCGTCGTCGTCGTCGTCGTCGTCGTCGTCGTCGTTCAAAAGAGCAGAGGAACCCCGTACAAGTCTCTCAGCAATTATCCTTCGGCCAGTTTTCTACTTGGTTGCCTCTTAGGAAAAAGAGGTGGATGTTATAAAGTGTAAAAAGGACACGAGAGGAAAAGCGTTCCTCCTCTCGTCTATGTTCCCAAGAGTCGCGAGAGGCGTCACGATGAGACGAGACTGCTGCTTTTCCTCTTTTCACTCTCTTTCTCTTTCTCTCTCACGCTTTTTCTTCTCCTCTCTTCTCTTCTCTTCTCTTCTCTTCTCTTCTCTTCTCTTCGTAATTGAGCAGGACGATCATCACAGTCGAACAAGTTCCAATAGTTCGTCTTGCTTTATTCTCACGTGTCTATCTCTTTGTCTCTCTCTTTCTTTTTCTCTTTCTCTTTCTCTTAGTCTCTCTCTCTCTCTCTCTCTCTCTATCTCTATCTCTCTTTCTAACTTCCAAGCACGTATCAAGATTCTCCGCGGGGATACATTCGACTCGAACATGTTTCTTTCCTCTCTCTCTCTCTCTTTGTCTATATCACCCCGTCACTTCTTAACTTTGATTACTTTTAAAATAATCTTCGATTAAAGGAATCCCTGATTATCTACTAAGAACAATCATACCCGTTTCACATCTTTCTCAATTCCTTCGGGGAAACTTTGAAACCTTCGTCCTCCTCGTAGTTCTTCACGTATTCCGTCCCAATGCCTGCCAATTTTTCTCGTCTAATTAAACTCGAGTGTCTCTTGCATTTTTCAACGACTTCAAATTGGCCGGAGTCGACTTTAAGTTTAAAGTAATACGATCAACATATGTACATACATACATATATATATATATATATATATATATATATATATATATATATATCAACTCTCTTGTGTAATCTTCTACTCTTTCATTATATCTCTCGAACTCGATCCACCCAACTCTTCTCCCTCGTACCACCCCTCCCCACCTCGCCACCCCTCCCATGTTCTTAAAAAAGACACACTGCGCTGGCCTTTTTCAGGAATCTCGTTTTTCGGTTGACTAAAAGAAAATTTCTCTCTCTCTCTCTCTCTCTCTCTCTCTCTCTTTCGTAGGAACATAAAAATAAAAAAAAACAGATTAAAGAAAGAAAAAAAAAAGAAGAAGAAGAGAGGGATATGAAACAAATACAGGACGAAAGAAACGAGAGATAAAAGTAAAAATCTCGGGAACACTCGAAAGCCCATGGCTCACCACTCTAGGAACAAATTTTGTAACGCAGCCAAACTCTTTTAACAGTTTCGTTGGTTTCCTTCCTCTTCTTCTTCCTGTTCTTTTACTTTCTCTTTTTTCTTTTCTTTTCTTTTTTCTTTCCATCGTAGTCGTCGTAGTCGTCGTAGTCGTCGTTGCTCTCTTTCTCTTTCTCTCTCTCTCTCTCTTTCTTTTTTTTTTTATTTTTTTCTCTTGTATACCATCACATTGTTGCTGGGCCCGCATTAGCAACAAAACGATCACCAAATAGCCATGTACGTAGTCGAGAGAAAAAGAGAGAGAGAAAGAGAGAGAAATCTACAAGGAAGTAGGAACTTTCCTACCAAAAGAGAAAGAGAGAGAGAGAGAGACAGAAAGCCAACCCCAAACCCTTGTGAACTACATAGCTAGAGGACCGAACGAGTTCCTCCTTCTTCACTTTGTCTCTTCCCCTCCACTTTATTCTTCCAACGAAGCGTTTCCAGAGATCCAAGGATCTTCTGAGAATCTCCAGCTCTCTCGCTGCGAATTAACTTTAGTCTTCATTGGCGAGAATGCACGTGGAATAAACGAGCGAGCTTCCTTCGTCTCTCTCTCTCTCTCTCTCTCTCTCTCTCTCTCTCTCTCGCATCTCTCCACGTATTCTAAGAGATTCCTGTCAAAGATAAGATTCGAAGAATCTAACTTTTGATAAATTGATCGAATAATTTATTTATTCATTCATTCATTTATTTATTTATTTATTTTTAGTACGTTTCATTTTTTTCCATCGTTATAAAAAAAAATAAGAATATATATATATATACATGTTTATATATATTCATATATATATATATATATATATATATATATATATATGTATGTATGTATGTATGTATGTATGAATAAAAATAATCAAATAATCATGTCGATACAGAAATTATTAAATAATATCGATAATTTTTAAGTATCGTGGTGCGAGGAAAATATGGGAAAAAGATAATTGGTACATTATCACGTTTGATTATTTAATCCGTGCGCATAGCTTTTTATTGAAGTTTATTATTCAAAACGTTGAAGTCGCATCGAACAGACAAATCGTTCTGCTGTTATATCGGGTTATAATGGAAATATTAAAAATTGAACGAACAGATTCGAAAAATTTCAAATGATATCAATATTTCCTCCCGGTTATATTCATTTTGCATCCTATCATCGTTCCTATCGATTTGTTTAATCATACAATTTCACGCGCTCGAAACGCCTGGAATTTATATCTTCTCGTCGACCGATCATTTATTTATTATTTTTTTTCTTTTCTCTCTCTCTCTCTTTTTATTTTTCTTAAAACTACCTTTCATATTTTCTTAAACGCCTGACGAGATGTTTGTTAATTGCGCTCTCGAGATTTATAAATAGGTGATACAATCATTCGTAGAATACATTGGACGTATGTTTACTACCTAACGTTTAATTGCAATTTCGTTCAAGAATAAAGGATATTAATTGGGCCACCACGGAATGCAACTTATAATTATAAATGTCAACGTGCTCGCGTTCGCGAGCCACCGGAGAATTTCCCAAAAAGTCTGTAGCTTCCTATATAAGCGTAGGGGAACGGGGGTTGACAGTGGTGGAAAGAAGGGTAGGAGAAGGGAGGACGTGTAATTTAACTTTAACTCGAGCGTTCAACGTGTCCCCGAATTAGCTTCCTATCAAATCCGATGTGATTCTGACACGGCTCGTACATTTTAACTATGACAATACATATGTATGCGTTTCGTATTTTTGAATACTTAACTTTCGATTATTTCGACACAACTTTCAATTATTCCACCTTTAAATTTGTCTCGTGTATACAGGTAATAATAAATTTTCATCTTTATTTATCAATATCGATTCGACGAACGAAGAAAGAAAAAAAGGAAGACCGAATTTATATTCTCTTTCGATGAGAAGATATTTAATTGGATAATTTGTCAAATATATTTAAATCCTTTTGGTAACAATAATGACAAATAATATTTATTTATTTGTTTGTTTATTTAATTAATTTTTTTTATTAATTCATATTTATTCAAAAAAAAAAAGAAAAAACAGAAGACTAAATGAATTTATTCTCTCTCTTGAAAAAATAAGGATTTACTGACGTCTTAATTATTTCAACACAGAAACTTTCAACTTTAAGATCACGCTCCGTCGAAAACTAATCTAGCAATCTCTTTTTTATCATCATCATCATCATTATTATTATTATTATTAATTATCGATCGATATAATTATTACAAAATATATTAATATCGATCAAAAAAGAAAAAAAAAGAAAAAGAAAGAAAGAAAGAAAGAAAGACGATCAACCAAAGAACGGACGAAGGAATTCTTATACTCGTAATCTGCCTTTTTTCGTTTGATCATGAAAGATAAATAAAAGTAATAAGAATAGAATCTTATCGACGATGGACATGTTCGAGTTGAAAGAGTAACGTGAAAGAAAGATAAGGGTCAAGAGTTAACGTCGATGCACGTACACACACCCCCACACTCTCCCACACACATACATACATATATACGCAAAAAGGAATGTAGAAGACAAGTGCAGTGGCACTGGCAATAAAGGTAGTAACACTAGCAGTAGTAACAGCAGTACCAAAGGATGGTAATTTGCAAGCAATCAGCGTGAGGGCATAGTTAGAAGTAAGGGTCGGTTCTGGAACATGCCCGGCTAACCTGTGACTCGAAGCTAGTAGTAGTCCAACTAGACGAGATGTGTCCTGAGGGACACGACCGAAGTGCTTGCCTGATTCTCCTTCCTTCCTTCCTTTCTCCCTCTCTTTCTCTTTCTCTCTCTATCTCACTCTTTCACTCTTCCCTTCTGTTTCCTTCTTTTTTTTCTTACCTTTTCTCAACCTCGTTTATCCCGATTCGCGTTCGAAACTTTATTTGCTATCGTTTTCCACCTCCCTTCGTTCCTTCGTTCCCATTTTCTTGCAATCTAATCGCTTCGTCCCTTCGTCCTTCTTTCGTTCTTTCGATCGTCCTTCGATCGTTCTAATACTTTTTCTTTTTCCTTTTCTCTTCTTTTGTCTTCTTTTTTCTCTTCCTTTCTCTTTGTTTATTTCGAAATTCGCTCACCTAGTAAGAAACTTTATTTTTCTTTTTTTTTTATACCCCTTTTTTTATTTCTCTCTCTCTCTCTCTTTCTGAGATACACAGACACACACACATACTATATTTTCCTTGTTAAAGCACCAGAAACGAACAAAAAAGAAACTCGACTTATTTCACGACCGATTTCGCAAATACATACATATCTAAACAATGTATTTCTGATTGATCCAGTTTAAAGTAAAAAGATCCAAAGATTACAATCATATTCCATTTAACCTTATTTAACTTCACTAACGTTACACTTCATTTAACGATATAAAGAATTTACTTTCTTTTTCTTTTTTTCATCTTCTAACCCCTCCTCTCTCTCTCTCTCTCTCTCTCTCCTTGATATCCCATATTATTACCCCCGATCGATGATTACGTTAGTTCACCAAATCAATCAACTGATTAATAAATACAACACATGATTATTGTAGAACGTTGAATAATTCTTTATTGGTCAGATCGCGTATAAAAAATTCACTTGGTAGTTATTCGAGCTGCGATTATCGGAAATGGATAGAAAGTTGAAATTCCCGAAGGATTCCCTCAGGCTTTTTGAGGTAATTCGATCACCTTTACCTTGGCCCGGACCCGACGGTTCTTCTTCGATGGCACTTGGCACTTCCGTTATACCACACAGTGTTCGCAGTTACCGCTAAAGTCCGATATTCTCGTGGAATACTAAACGCCATTTGGCAAACCGAGTGCCGCAGTAACCAATGTTCTTCGTTCTGTCCTCCTCCTACCTCTTCACCTTCTCACCTCCTCACCTCCTCACCTCCTCACCTCTCATACCTTCAATCCTTTTTTATCCACTCTTTCCTTGTCTTTTTTTCTCTTTTCTCTCTCATTCTCTCTCTCTCTCTTTCTTTCTCTCTTTTTCTCTTTCTCTTGCTCTCTCTTCGAATATTTTATTTAAGAAGTTCGAAAGACCAGCAGCAGCAGCAGCAGCAGCAGTAGTGGTAACAGCAGCAGCAGCAGCAGCAGAACATTTTCTTTATCGTTATGACGATCGAACTTTTTCTAAAGATATAGAGCATCGAAGGAATTGCGATAGTTAACCTCGATCTCACAAACTCAAGGATTTAACGTCAATGTTTCCTTCCTTTCTTTCTTTCTTTCTTTCTTTCTCTCACATACCAAAGTAAAAGATAGAGATAGAGATGGAGAGAGAGAGAGAGAAAAAGAAAGAGAGAGAAAGTTTCTTTTTTTTTTTTTTTGTTGAGAAAAAGAGAAGTAAATACGTTATCGCACGAAGAGAACTGCTTAGAAATCGTTATTCGGTCTCGTTTCGATATTCTCCTTGAAAAGTCGATTCTCAATGGAATACACACACACATATAAATGCACATAAGTATATTTCTGTGCTGTACTTTAACAGCTAGGTATGTGCGGTGACACATCGTGAGAAGGTACTTCAAACCTCGAACGTAAAAGATTCGTAGTATATATGTATATATGTATGTATGTATGTATGTGTGTATGTATGTATGTATATATGTATGTATGTATGTATTTCGTAGTAACGACGTTGTTCTATGTGGTCTCAACGTTTAAAAAGCCGAGCCTCCTCGACTCACGAAAGACGCTTTGAGCGGTCGTTTAAACGATTTTTTTACATCGTCGTTAAACGCTTTTCTCCGTTCGCGCCTCTTTTCTTTCTCTCTCTCTCTCTCTCTCTTTTTCTTTCTCCTTCTCATTCAGATCGATACTCAGAGAAAAAGAAAGAAAGAAATAAAGACAGAGAGAGAGAGAAAGAGAGAGAGAAAGAGAGAGAAATCATTCTCAAAAGAATTCTCTTTTACCAGCTTCTTATAAGAAATTATAAAAGTCGACTTTGTTTTCCCTCATATATTTCTCCCACACCTCTCACTCCTCCAAAAAAAAAAAAAAAAAAAACAAAAACAAAAAGAAAAAAAAGGAACACCGAAAAAAAGGAAACTATATCTTTACCTTTTAATTTTTGTGTTTTTTTTATTTTTTTTTGCTTGAAAACAAGTCCTAGAAGGAAAAAGAAATGGTCAAACGGATGGAAAGTTTGATAACAAGATGATATAAATCGTTTCCTTCGAAAGTTCGCTTATCGCCGATTCGAGAATGCAGGCCAGCAAAGTGGATTTGTTATAGAGCGAGAGAGAGAGAAAGAGAGAGAGAGAGAGAGAAAGAGAGAGAGAGAGAGAGAGAGAGAGAGAGAGATCGAAGCCGATCTTTACGCAGTCTACCGAACGTTCATCCTTCTCGCAAAGCTTCTCTGATATTATTCTTTGGGATTTGTTCGCCGGTAAAGTCTTTATTATAAGCCGAAGGTCCCTTGCTCTCTTGGGAATAGAAGCAAAGTTTTAACTCGATTTTTTCGATAGCTTCCTTCCTCTCGTTACCAACTTTTCTCTCTCTCTCTCTCTCTCTCTTTTTCTCTTTCTCTCTATCTTTCTTTTTCTCTATCTCTTTCTTTCATTATTTTCAGCAACTTGCTCGCTTGCATCATTCCATTTCCAATTCCTCACTGAGAAGGGTCTATATCGATTTAAAACGATTTTTTTTATTATTATTTTGTTTATTTTTTTTCCTTGTTTTTTAATCGATGTCTGTAGTACACTTTTATTTTTTTTCCTTTCTTCCTTTCTCAATTTTTTTTTTTTTTCTTTTTCTTGGTCACTTTCGACCAAGTGACACGGCTAATTCTTCATTTGTTCATCGATCATAATTCTATCCTCTTTTTTTTTTTTTTCTTTAAATATATGTGTAACATACATATACATATATATTTAATAAAAGTATAAGGTGAACCAAAAGTTCACAGTTCAATTACACGTTTCCGTTACTTTTTAGAATAATTTTATTTTTTACTTTTTTTTCTATTTTTTTTTTCATATGTGTGTATATATATATATATATATATATATATATATATATATATTAAATTATAAAACTACAAGCATAGCTTGTATAAATAAAAGTTTGATGAGTCTCGAAAAGTAGTAATTCGTTTTAAAAATTGCCTAGAAACTTTTGGCTACGCCTTCATCCCTCTCTCTCTTTCTCCTCCGAGATCTCTCGATCCCCTTATCCCTATATAACATTATATCAAATGCAATTGCGATATAGTTAACGTAAATGCATAGTGATCCGAAATGAGCTCTCGATATTGAATTTCCTCTTGATGGTTCATACCATGTAATCTTCGATCCATCGATACTAAAATAATGCGAAACGTAAGCTACATTCTAAACGCTTTCGAAATGCCGAAAGCTAACTTAATGCAAAGTGAATACATCTTGCGATCTAACAATTAGGTAATGAAACATTAACCATTATGAAAATTATGCATTCCTTTGCATCTTTTCGTGTTTATATTTTTTGTGTATTGAAAAAAAAAAAAAAAAACAACAGAAAAGAAAGGAAAGAAAAAAGAAAAGAAAAAATCAATTACCGCGTTTTTATATAATAGTAAAAGAATGTTATGCGAAAGTAATTTGTATTGAATTTTTTATCGTTTGTGCATTTATCTTTTTACTTATCGATGATCGACATTGAGTTCGTCGACTTTAGTCTCTCTCTCTCTCTCTCTCTTTTTTTCTATACGTAAAGGTAAATTATTCTCTATTAATGAATGAAAAAAAAATTTTTCTTTTTTTTTTTTTTTGTTTATTTCCATCGAATTTTCAACCAATTATTTTTTGTCAACCGATTGACATCGAATTTATTGATTTCTATAAATATATATATATATATATATATATTTCTCTCTCTTCCTCTCTTTCTTATACGGGAAGGTAAATTATTCTCTATTAATGATCGAAAAAATACTTCTGCATTTTTCTTTATTTTTTTTTCTTGTAATTTCATCAAATTTTTAATCAGTTATTTTTTGTTGGCCGATTCATATCAAATTTATTGATTTCAAAAAATCGTACGACAGAAGAAATATTCCATTTCGACTTTTAACAATTGTCTGTGTTTCGATCGATCGACTCACAGAAAGATGGTCGATTTGCTATTATTAAAAAATAAAATAAATAAATAAATAAATACTAATAATAATAAATAATAAATAAAAAAAGAATACGAGAAAAATACTTGGACTTTGTACGTCGTTTGTTCGTTACGTTTCATGTCGTATAATCGAACGAACCGAGAGTGTAACTACATATGTACGTCGCGAGGTGTTTGTCGGAAAAAAAATCGTCGTCGCTGATACACGCTCACGCGTTTACGAGATTAAAAGGGAGTCGATCCGCGTTGGAAACGTTTCTCGCGTGTCGCACCGTTAATTTTCCTCTTTTATCGAACGGGTCGCGACCACGAGACCTGACGTAATCGTAAATCAATTAACTTGATGCCCGACGAATCGATCCCCAATGCAAACGTGATTACTGCCTCGAAACGAGATTTGTTTTCCGTGTGAGTGCCAATTTTTGTCGATGACAAAGCAACCAAGAGAAAGATCGTCGATTTTATTTTATTTTATTTTATTTTATTTTATTTTATTTCGTTTCATTTCATTCCGTTTCATACCGTTTCGTTTCATTTTTCTTTCTCTCGTTTTTAAGGCTTCCAATTAATTTTACGCGAATATATATTAATCGAAAACGAATAATTTTTTACAAGCATTAATATTATATATATAAATGTAAGTGATATGCGTAGTTACGATACGCGAATTCTACACGTTGTATCGTACGTGTACATTGATAAGAATATATATATATATATATACATAAATACGTACGTGCGTACGTAGTTATAAATATTATTAGGTCGTCGACATCAATAGATACACCAGGCTAAGGTCTAAACGTCTCGAGAAGATAAACAAATAATTCGTCTTTGTTTATACCCGAAGAGCTCGTTAATGCGTTCAGTCGTCGTATGCCATAGCACGAGTTTACATCGTACCGAACGTGCGTGATGTTTAATCGATCGATGTTCCATCAGCAGACCCGTCATCAATGTGATCTCGTATATTCTAAACGATCTTCTTTTAACCACGTATGTACAACATAGATACATACATACGTACGTACGTACATTCACGAGTATAGACATACATATCTATTATTCCGTACGTATAAAAATATTTGTACATTTTAATTCCGTATCTGCGTTTTAATTTTCTTCTTTTTTCTCTTCTTCTTCTTCTTCTTCTTCTTCTTCTTATCTTCCCTTTTGTTTTTTAATAGTCACGCAACAATAATTTTTCTTTTCTAGTGTCAAAAGAACTATGAAGCTTTCGAGAAAAAGGTTAGAGTAAGCATGAGAGAGGAAGAGAGAGAGAAAGAGAATATTACGAATGGTTTTGCTCGACTTCCTGCTACGTTTCATACTACAAACAGAGTTCGAGCGGTAGTTTCCTTTGATACAAGCAACTCGCTTCGGAACACAGGGCTTACTGCGTTTTATTCATGAGGCCTCAATGTTATCGTTATGCGAATACCGTTAACCACGAGCGCGCAAATCGATTTCGTAGCACGCACGCGCCGCACACCGTTAAAGAGCTTTCCTTGACGCTAGTAACTTTATCTCTATCTCTGATACGTACGTGTGTATGATGTGTGCGTGTGTATGTATGTGTACACGTTACACATGTTTCTCTCATCGATGGTTAATAAGTTTCTCGCTAATTAATCGCTTACCTCATGAATTGCGTTTGTTCATTAAACGACGTTTATTTAATACGTATATTAATTATCTTCTAATTAGAATTATATATTATCTATACATATATATATATATATGTATGTATATGTATGTATACGCGTATACGTGTTTATGCGTATGTATGTATTTAAAGACATACAAATATCAACTTGTTTTCAATTCGATCGATCGTTATTATTATTATCAAAGGATTTTACTTTATGATAATGCGAACGTATTGTTGGTTGATAAAATTTTCAGTAAAAATCGTAACTGAGGTTCAAGTATTTACGTATTACCATTTTCATATGTGAGATATATATATATATACATACATACATACATATATCTATATATCTCTGGTAGTTACGTAGTTATACGAGGATGTGGCCGCATAGAGAGAGTCGACCATAGTAGATCGTAGGAGGTATTCATAAAGTTATGAGCACTTAAGCCAGAGAGTCGAAAATAGAAGAGAGAGAGAGATACATATACACATATATATACCATATGTATATACATACGCTACATAGAGGATGGACCAAATGCACGATTTCGGTTTTCTTAGTGTGCGAATGAAATGAGAGCAAACTTTTCGAACGTTGTTACAACTTCGAAAAATGTCTCTCATTTCCTTTCTCTCTCTCTCTTTTTTTTTTTTACCTTTCTTTCTTTTTTCTCAAAGAAGAAAGAAAGAAAAAGAGGAGAGAAGAGAAGAAAAGAAAAAAAGAAAAAAATTGTCGATCCTCCCTCGAGTTAAACGATCTCGTTTGAAAATCGAAAGGTGACTCGATAAATCATGTTTTCTTATCAGCGTAATCAAATTTTAAAATCTAATTTTGAAGATGTGCCCTTCTAATTGTAAGCGATTTCTCTATATACATAGCTCAAAGAAGCCCCTTTCCTTTTTAGTGTAATCTAATCATACGAAATTTTCCTTCGAAAACTTTACGGGCATATTCTAAGTTCAAAGTGTAGCAGTATATTACATCATAACCTTTTTCGACTTTGATAAAAGGATGTTTGACGGGCGGAGGGGAGAGGGGGTGAGTAGAGAACGTGGGGATAGAGGGTGGACGGGGATAGAACGGCATCGTATACACATCGTCATCTTATTGGATTAAATATTGTTAAGACATTTTCAAAAAGAATCTGATTATTAAATTTCGTAAAAATTAAATTTCTTATTTACATATCTATATTTACAAATATCGTATATCCACCATAAACATATATACAATATATATATATATATATCATTCAATAGATATTTTTACTTTTATAATACGTATTACATTAGCAGCAATACATATAGGAAACAGGTACGTGTGTATTACGTCTATAGAAAAATATATCGTAGCGTTTTGATAAAAAGGAAAAGAAGTTGTAAAAAAATGAAAACGAAACGAAAAGAAAAAAATTGAAAAAAGAAGG